>NC_133367.1:1007943-1040367 GCF_049309525.1 Garra rufa
TCACCCTGTTGTTCTGTAGCTTATAGAGTCCAGCATGATCAGTTGTGATGTTGGTGATGGTCAGAGATCCAGTTTGATGTTCCAGCTTCAGTCTGTCTCTGAATCTCCCATCAAGAACATCATTATTTATAGTGATGCTGCTGGTCATTACATTGATTTGAGCTATTAAAGTGTTTTTAGCTCCAAACCTCCAGAGAATCAGATCCTCATACATTATTTCAGTAAGACCAGTGTTTAGAGTGACTGAATCTCCCTCTGTCACTGACACTGACTTCAGTCCATCACCAAACACACCTGATAAACACAGGTACAGATAATTTCCTTAAATGTTCCACACAGAATAAAACTGCAGCCTGGTTCAATATTCAAAGCCCTTGATTTCTGCTAAAGTGTGCAAAAATATACACTGCATTTCATTGTTTACAAGGTTTTTATCTTGAAAATCCTCTGGCCGATCAAATACTACTTTGTAGCACTGTAGTACATCTCTATTAAATACAACCTATCAGATTAAAACTAAAGCACAAAGTGTTTTCTTATCACTTACCAACCAGGCGCCATAAGCAGAACAAAACAAACATGTGAACCATTTTCAGATAACCGCACTTGAAGTGTGTGAACGCAAACCAAAAGGACAGTGTTAAAATGCTTCTACTCTTTGTGTTACATGTGATTCATCCACCAATAATATTTGAGCACCACCCACACCTACACATATGCACACTCTTCTTGCATGCATTGGTTATGCATATTCTGTTCTATACATTTTTTTGCAACAATATAATGTCAGATATTTTATTGTATATTCAATATTTTACTCTTAAAGGTGTGAAATGGTCTTGGGTATGTTTTATCATGGTGCCATCAGCAGATCACTTGATCTGCTAATATAGTAATGCAAGAGCTGTTTTTTGTTGTTCTTTTTTCAGCCAGCAGATCAAACCACATCTTTTGACACTCATTTTAAAGAAGTAGCTATAATTAGATACGTCACCAATGGAGATTCTTGCTTTTTAGTCACTCGCTCTCTGTCTTGTGTAGATATGGCCAGACATCATCAGGAGCTACCTTATAAAATAATGACTATCCACAAAGAACGTGGATTTTGGACTTTGGACAAATGGATTTTGTGAACATTAGTCAAATAGCAGAGATCACAGAACATGTGCTTCATATTTGCAGAAAAAAAAAATGAAATGGAGAGAAAGGCATGATAACAGACATGTAAAGAATTTACTTTATCTGTTTTTATTTTTTATTATTAAATACAAGACTAACCCATTTAAGCCCACCGGCAACTATAGGTGCCACAGTTTATAGTTGTCATTTTGCTTTTGTAAGTATTTTTCTAGATGTTATCCATGTTTCATGTCTCAATGACATGCAAGCAAACAACCAAATAAAAGATCAAGACCAAAAAAGGCATTGACTTCCTTTCTGTCACATGAGGCTGTCAACTTCCCCTACTTCCAGGAAGCACGGCGAAGGCAAACCCTCCCAAAGAAAGAACATTTTCGTGTTACTAACAAGTACTTTTTGTTGACACATAAATTTACATAATCATGAAGGTCTCTAGAATCACCCAAACAAAACAAATCTTACAAGAGATCTATAGATTTTTTTTATACTTAGTCAAAAGTCCAAGCGGCAACTATAGTTGCCAGTGGGCAAATGACTTTTAAGTGCATATAACATATATAATGGGGAAATGGGGTAAACTGTTGCTAGCATCCTGTTACTCATGTTACCTTCTTGTTAAAATCATGTTAGCATTATGTTAGCAACATGCTAATATTGCTAATTTTGTTTTAACATTTTTACTTGTGCATGTTGTAAACATAAATGCTTACACAATTAACACGTTGCTAGCATATTGTTAACATGATGCTAACGTGATTAGGGTTACTATTAGTGCTTAGTGTTGAGTTTTGTCACGGCAAGCACCACTCACATTTTCTTCAAAAAATACGTATATATTTTTATTTATTTATTTTCATTTAACTTTTTGATACACAATGCCATTTTGGGGCACCTTAATGGCTGCCCTTTGTTCTGCATTATGTTCTATAACTTAAAGACAAATTGATTTGTTGTCTGTTGTGTTTTCATATTCAAGAGATTATAAATTAGATGCTTTTTTGGGTTTGCATCGAATGTTCTTCGACTTTTATAAATTTGTTTATAAATAAAGATCCTTGCTGAACAAAAGCAGCTAAAATGAGAAGCCCCTAGGTGCGTTCGAGATGCACTACACTAGCCTGCCACCGGCTGGCGAGAGCAGCCCCTTGCAGTCGGAGGAGTAAAGAGACGGCCGTCAGGTCGGACACTTATAGGTTTCCGTAGTGTGCTGAAACATTTTTCTTAGCAGTATACTTATACAATAAGAATATATGTTTACCATTTCGCCTAATCTTCATTTTCATCATTAATGTTTTGTTTGAATATCAGATATTCGATAAAAATATTGATTACTACGGTGCCCGCCAGGGGACACCTTCGGTTCACTTATGTTTGTCGTGGCCACGAGATATTAATTCGTGGCCACGACATATTAACTCGTGGGAACGTAATATTATGTCGTGGGAACGTCATATTAACTCGTGGGAACGTCATATTATGTCGTGGCGACGAGATCATTTTGTCGAGGTAACGACATCCTTAAGTCGTGGCCACAAGATGCGATGATGAGGGAACCAGATCCATTTCTCGTGGCCACGACTTCTTATGTTGAGGAAACAACATGCATTTCTCGAGGCCACGAGTTTAATACATAAACAAACCTGCGTGACCATAGTAACCCAGGATTATCAGAGATAGGTTTATTAATATTTTATTTTTAATTAAGAAATTATTATTTTAATTGTTACAGAAATGAATACAATATTAAATTATTATATTAACAATGGGCGAAGCTGTATATGCCAGTGCTGTCTGTGTGCGATGTAGACTATATAGCCTATTAAAAAGTTTATCATGAATAAATATTACATAAAGTACATCAAATAAAATAGTCCTACAGGAAACATTTTATGCATCTCAGAGTCTTGTCCATTAACTGATCCCCCTCTTTCCGTAATATTTTTATTATTCGTTTATATTCGTTATTTTCCCCTTCATTTCGATCTCCTTAACGTTCTGAATGTAGGTTCTATGACTGGGATTTTTACAGTTCAAAGGCTGAATTTAACATATACTGTATTTCATTTAGTCTAATTAATAGACAAATATAGTGTTTCAGTGAAGAGTGAATTATTCACGTAGTTTCATTTGGAAATCATTTATCGTCACACCATAAAATAGGCCTATGGCATTCCTTCTATTAACTGATCGTCTTTTTTCCGTATTTGTATTATTATTATCGTCATCATTATTATAATTATTATTAATTATTATAATTAGCCTATTATTGTAGGCCTATATATTTTTTATTTTCGTTTATATTCGTTTTCCCCCTTCATTTTCATCTCTTTACTTAACGTGTATGGAAATGATACTGTAAATGCTTGGCATGCTATGACTGATTTTGACTGGAATGTAGTTTAAAGGTTGGATTGAACATATTTTTATTTTGTTTCATCTAATAGACTAGACTATATAATACTGTTCACTGACGAATGAATCATTCACGTAGTGAAACGAATATAAATGAAAATAAAAATATATACAATAATAATAATAATAATTATAATAATGATGACGATAATAATAATAATACAAATAAGGAAAAAAGACGATCAGTTAATAGAAGGAATGTCGTAGGCCTATTTTACGGTGTGACGATAAATGATTTCCAAATGAAACTACGTGAATAATTCACTCTCACTGAAACACTATATTTATCTATTAATTAGACTAAATAAAATACAATATATGTTCAATTCAGTCTTTGAACTGCATTCCAGTAAAAAATCCCAGGTATAGAACCTACATTCAGAACGTTAAGTTAAGAGATCGAAATGAAGGGGAAAATAACGAATATAAACTAATAATAGCCTAAATATTTCGGAAAGAGGAGATAATGGATAAGACTGGGATGCATAAAATGTCTACATCGCGCACAGACAGCATCAGCATTCGCATATACAGCTTCGCCCATTGTTAATATAATAATTTAATATTGTAACAATTTCCGTAACAATTAATATAATAATTTCTTAATTAAAAATAAAATATTAATAAACCTATCTCTGATAGGCTAATCCTGGGTTACTATGGTCACGCAGGTTTGTTTATGTATTAAACTCGTGGCCTCGAGAAATGCATGTTGTTTCCTCAACATAAGAAGTTGTGGCCACGAGAAATGGATCTCGTTTTCTCATCATCGCATCTTGTGGCCACATAATATGACGTTCCCACGAGTTAATATGACGTTCCCACGAATTAATAGGCTCTTTTGAGATGAGCAAAATCTGCGCAGAATCGATCACCGGTGATCAACGCAAGATGCATGCCGGTTAGTAAAGTGTCCGAGTTACGTCTGACTTGCTCTGACATCGTGCTGACGTGTGCCAAAAAACTCTCGCGATGGCGAGGCGGCTGTGTCGGATTGAGCAGTCGGGCGCAGTATCTTTTCACCGACTGCGCTGACCTAAAGCACGATGGGAAACGACTGGCTGACGACACAGCTTAAAGCTCATTGGTTCAAACAACTGTGATGTTGCGTTCTTTTCTAAAATGTTTTATTTTTTAATCTAATATCATTTGGTTATGTGTTTAAATTATGCATGAATATTCCCAAACACTATGACAGTGCGATCTCTGTGTGTGATTTGTGATTGTTGTCATATTACTATAAAAATATAAAATACACGTTTGTACTAAAGTAAAAATGGATGATAAATACGCCTTTCGTATGGAATTAAAAAGCAGGCACTTTGAGTGTTTTGTTCATCGTATTTATTTTCATATAAAAGCAATAGAACTTAAATTATATCATGTTTATCAGCAACACAGAAGGTGATTGTGAATAACGCGATATCCGCCTTTGATCTCGTAGGTATCTGTTCCGCTTCCAAAGCTCAGAACTGTCCGTCTTGACTGCGCTTATTTCACTCCTCCCCTCACTGCAGCCGCCTACTCTGGCCTACATTTCAGGCGAGGCTAGGCGCATCTCAAACAAGCCTAGTATCTCGTGGCCACGACATAATATCACGTTCCCACGAGTTTATATGTCGTGGCCACGACAAACATAAGTGAACCGAAGGTGTCCCCTGGCGGGCACCGTAGATTACATACAGGAACCTTTTTAAGAAAAAAAAACACGCAGCACATGTCCTGCTTGTCGTCACAGAATCTGACCAATGAGAATAAAGTGTGTCATCATCAAGGCTTTCGCAGCCGATTTTGAGCAACTGCAGCGCCTGAATTCTGCGACTGCTCTCGTTTTGCTCTCACAGTACTTTGATGGCACACGTGATCGAAAGACGGCTGCAGCCAAAGTCGGACAAATGATCTTACCAGAATGCATTGTTTTGTAAGGCGGCAGCCGATTTCTTTCGGCGCTGCATGAAGTCGACGGCACCTCCTGTCTGCAGCCTGCAGATCGAGGTGGGGCTGAATCTGGGGCGGGGCTGCACGTGTCGCCCCGCCCACATGCCTTCTCATTGGTTGTAGGTAAATTAATAATGTCGAGATAACGTTACTCCCACAACTCATCTCATTGGTGGCAAAGTAATGACGTTGAAAACATTATGGAGTTAAGGGAAATGAAATAGCAGACAAAATAGCAAAGAAAGTTACTAAAAATAATCAAATTGATTTTACAGTTATTATTAGAGGAACAAAAATTATTATTAAAATAAATTAAAGAAACAATGGCAACAACAATGGGAAGAAAATAGGAAAGGACGATGGTTTCATAAGATTCAAAGGAGAGTGGGAGAAATAAGGTGTACAGGGAGGATTAGGCGAGAAGAGACAATATCAAGGCTTCGGTTTGGACACACGGGATTAAATGAAACATTACTGAAAATAGGTGAACATGGCACAGGGAAATGTGAATATTGCGGGCATGAAGAAACAGTGGAACACCTCATATTAGAGTGCAGGAAATATGAAACTGAAAGACAATTGACCTTATGCACGGAGCGTAATATGGAATTACCCATATAACCAAAAGATGGCAGCAGAGGATTATTTATTATGCAGCTGCCTTTTAAATTCCCTATATTTTTCAAGACGTCTTGCTTTTCGATTTATTTTAAAATTACTAGTATAATAAATTGTAGTACTTTTACCGTCCTTAAGTATATAGTATAGGAAGTGCAGAAAATCATTAAACTCACACACAAACAGCCTATAAGGGTGAATTATTTAAATACTAATATATCGTTCACTACAAATACATAAAATAATTATGGTATAATAATTAAATAATGCACTCAATATGAATCGATAGGAATATTAAATATTTTATAAAATTTAATAACATCTTTTAAGTTTTATCTTGAACTCTAAAATCTATTGATCTATATATTAATCATACTTGTTCCCGCTGTAGTTTTGTTACTCTAAATTTAGTCTGAATCATTTAAGTTCTTTTTTGCCATCAGCTTGTCAGATGTTTGGTCCAGTTATTACTGTCAATCATAGCAATGACTCACGCATATTTAGCCGAATTACTCTATTTTTTAAACTGGCATTTGTCACTCTTGAAACGGTATACATGGACGTTTGGTCCTCTTAGACAAACAACACTTTTCTTCGATTGTGAGTGGATTATGTAGAGAAAACAAACAAAGTAGGCTCATATTACGGCACAGTACATTTGACCAGAAATGAATTAGCTGGCTTGACTAAACAAGGAAGTAATCCGATATGGTAAATTAATAGCGAAATTAGAAGAAATTAAAATATGTTTCAATTTAGTAGATATACTTCGGGAAGGGTCAACAGATGGTTATAGGGTATTATTTCAATTTCTTAGAGAAATTAATGTATTTGAGCACTGTAAGAACCTCTATTCTGTGTCACTGCAGTTTTTCAGGTCTGTCGAGTGGATCAGCAACAAGCGCTTGGAATAGACAACAACACACCAAATGCTAATACAAGTGGTTTATTGTTCTCTACTAAAGAAGATGGGGCAGTCCCATCTTTTATACAGCACCCTTACAAACCTTCAAGTAGGCGGGTTCACATATCAAAATTTAAGAAGCACTTCTATATATGGGAGGGAAAAATACAGATAGTTCAGAGCAGTTACAAGGAAGTGAACAATCAGGGACAGAGTGCAGCCGCACCCAACTGGTTTCCTGCCCGACAGATGACCCTGAGAAGACATCACAAAAGAGAGACTGTTCGACACACAGAACCATATCTTCACACTCCTAACTGAAATACCCTGTAAAACATAAGGCAACTACCAAATATGAAAAATATGAAATTGCATTACAAAAACACATTAATTCTTATAAGCACAGAGGACCCAGACTGCTGTTTCGCGTGTCACCATTAGATCGGGAGTGAGAATCAGAAATAACTGTGAGCATTATTATCTTATTGATTGTAATTTTATTTCAAATATGCAAGAAACATGTCAACAAGACAGCAAAAAAACAACGATCTTCCTATATATTCTTTTCCTTTCTTTTTTTTCTTAGCATATTTGAAAAGGAGTGGGAAGAAGTTTACACTTTTTTAATCCCACCCCCTCACACTAAATCATACAGTTAAAGTATCATTCATCTTAAATAAATAACAGAGAAATTCATTTGTGTGTCGTCATAATTCATTCATGTGTCATAAATGTTTGTATTTATAAACAACTCTGTTTAACAACCCTTTTCTATTTATTAATTTAATAACATAAGGATAGTGGACACTCTTGCTGATAATTTTCCACATTTATGTATCTTATTAACAATTAAGACAATAATAAAAAAAGCTGTAAATAAACACCACTGGTTAACATTGCATAACATGCTTGTAAATGTATGTAACCTTGGACCACAAACCAGTCATAAGCGTACGTTTTAATTGAGATTTGTACACATCTGAAAGCTGAATAAATAAGCAAAGGATTCAGCGTTTATATAAAACGTATAATTCATAAGTATAGTTTCCAACTGCATTTCCTGTTTATCGTGGTAGCGACGTCAATCCATTTCACTAACCAATGAGATGAGTTGTGGGAGGGATGTTGCGTCGACGTCATTAATTTACCTACTACCAATGAGAAGGCATGTGGGCGGGGCGACACATTCAGCCCCGCCTCGATCTGCAGGCTGCAGACAGGTGCACTTGGCTAAAATAGGCTGGTTTTAGAGGGGTTTTGGCCACTTTCTTAGCTGGTCAGGCTGGGAGACCAGCTGGAACAACCAACTAAAACCAGCCTGACCAGCCTAGCCAGGCTGGGAGACCAGCTAAAACCAGCTACTTCCATCTTAAATCAGCTAAGACCAGCCAACCATCATAGGCTGGTTTTAGCTGATAATTCACCTTGGTCTTAGCTGGTTGTAGCTGGTCAGCAGGCTGATTTTAGATGGGTTTGACCGCTTTCTTAGCTAGTCAGGCTGGGAGACCAGCTAAGACCAGCCAACCAGTTTAGGTTTTTTTTCAGCAGGGTGTTGAAAGAAGTTATTTTGAATTAGATGCCAAATTTTCTCATCCTATTCAAATTTGACATTGAATAGGTGCATACGACATATTTGCACATTCAAATACAATTTTCAAGAGAAAAAAAAAAAAACTAAAAACCTGGGAAAAATAAATGCAGAACATGTTCACATCCAGAAGATGGCAGTAGTGCAACATCAAGGAGACAAGCTGCCGTTAAAATCCAGTGAGGAAGAAGAAGAGTTGAGCGGATGCTTTCTATTTCTTATTTGTGATTCCTCGTATTTTAATATCATACACAGATCGGTCTGCACAGCGCTGCTTAAAGCAGTCGTGGCGAGATGATGCTTTATGAAGCTTTGAAGCTTTCCAGCCAGATGTGTTAAAAAGTGATAATTTCCCGAGGCTTTGAATGCAAGCTAGGGACACCTGCTGGTCGATCCAAATAAGGTACAGGAAAAAATTGTCAGGAATGTGACAGTGCTAAAATGTGCGCTACATGGTTAAAAACATGTACACTCACATAGTAAAAACATGTACAATAAAATAAATAAATCAATATGTTTTGTTTCATATGTTTGTAACTTATTGTTTGTAAATTATGGAGTTATTTAGACTGTATAACAGAAGGTAAAAGTTATTAATGTAGACTGCATGGGCAGAAGGCAGTGGAGTGGAAGTTTAAAAACAATATGTTTTACTGTCTTTAGGCTGGATTCCCCAAAAGTGAATTCTTCCTCGAAACACTTGAATCAAACGAGGCTTCGAACAAGTGACGTCATTTCACTAAAACGACACAAGCTTCGATAGGAAGCTTCGTGTGGAAGTATCGTGGTATGCGAAAGTTTGGGAACCTCTTGCAGAATCTGTAAAAATGTGAATAATTTGAACAAAAAAGAGAGATCATACAAAATGCATGGTATTTTTTAGTACTGTCCTGAGTAAGACATTTTACATAAAAAAATGTTTACATATAGTAAGAAAAGAAAAAAAAAGTTTGGCAACCCTTGGTTCTTAATACTGTGTGTGGTTACTTGGATGATCTATTGCTGTTTTGTTTGTTTTTTTGTGATGGTTTTTGGCTCCTTGTTTGCTCTGAACAGTTCAACTAAGCACTGTTATTCAAAAAAGCCCTCCTGGTCCTGCAGATTTTTCATTTTTCCAGCATCTTTTGTATATTTGAACCCTGTCCAGCAGTGACTGTATGATTTTGAGATCCATCTTTTTTACACTGAGGACACTTGAAGGACTCAAACATAAATATTAAAATAGGTTTAAACATTCGCTGATACTCCAGAAGGAAACACAATGCATTAAGAGCCAGGGGTGAAAACTTTTTAAATCTGAAGATCAAGGTAAATTATTCCTCATTTGTCTTCAGGGAAACATGCAAGTATCCACTGTTGCTTCCGAATGGCAGTTCTAACTGGGAAAAAAATAAATAAATCAACAAAATAAGATAAAATCATCCTGTTTTAAAGTGTTTACCCCCCAGCTCTTAATGCATCGTGTTTCCTTCTGGAGTATCAGTGAAAGTTTGAACCAGTAGAAAGCAAATGTTTATACTGAGGGGGAAATAAATGTCATTTTTAATTTGATAGCTGCAACACGTCTCAAAAAAGTTGGGACAACAGGGCCATGTTTAGCTCTTTGGGTTCAAAGTTGTCCTTTTCTCCAGAAATAAAACTGTTACTGCTGACACATATTTTTGACATATTTTTGAACGACTGAAAGAATTGAGCTGAATATTTAACCTGTTAATTTGAGGCGTTTTTCTATTATTTATTTATTTAGTCTTCGGGCGTGTTGAAACGCGCAGAACGCTAAATTGTAAGAATGTATCCATACCTAATGTACAAATAAATTAGTTTTGTTTGTGTTTCATGAAAAATTAACCCATTCTAACACACATACACAAAAAACGGACGCTATTTTGTGTTTATTATTGGTTCTTTGAGTTTGACTCTACTTCGAGACGTATTTTATAGCGCATTGTATGCGGCTTATTAGGTAGAGCTGTTATTTTTCCAGAGGTAAAGTCTCGTATTGGACACTAGATGGCGCTTGGAGTATTTGCCATTCACAGTTTAAAAAAAGTGCTGTTTTGACAAAATATGTAGTTACTGCATTTGCTTTTGGGTGGCATCACTGTTGGCTATACGGAAAAAATATATCGTTTGTTAGCAGTTTATTACCCCCAAAAGTGAATAAGTAAATAACAACCATCAGACATCTGTATGATACCATAAATATTACAAAAGTGAATAATACATTGCATTTACACCTAAAATGACTCTCAGACATTGACAGACAAAAAAATGTTGGAGTAATACCACATACATGTGTAGGTCAATATAGACCAAGACCCAACTGCTTGATTGTATCATTGCAAAATAGAAACTATTATCTTCTGGCTCAAAGCTGCCAAATGCCACTAGCGGCATGAAGATATTGAGAAATTATAAAAAGCACTATATATAAAAAAATCTGACTTGCCTAAAATATAATTTTATCACACGGTTTTACAGAGTGAATCGTTTACCTTTTAGATTCAGTATTTGACCATTAAGTCTATTTAGCTGAACATAAAGTCAGACTGTGGGTTTCATATTAGCAGAAATGGAAAAAAAAAAGTTCTTTAACCACACGCTAATGGCACCTAAACAGTGTCTGTGCCAAATGCCAACCACATCCAGCAGTAATGTTCATGCAGAATCTGTTAGTCCACCAGCAGATCAAACCACATTTCCGCTTAGATGTACATAAATCAGACTCTTAATTCTGAAAACAGGACACAAAATGTTTCTTGTTGTTTTGGGGATTTTTGAAGAGGCAATAAATGTGAAACATGAAAATGTTCCATTGGTCCACCACAAGATTGATAATAAATGTCCTTTGTATTAAATGTCTTTTGTTTTTAAATGTCCTTGTTTTACATGACACATTATTTAAGAAAGAATTTCATTACTCCACCACTGAATATCGCACTTTAACAATCCCAAAACTCAGTCAACAAATTTTAAACAGCTTATATGAAACTACAGACTTTGAGGTTGTCACGGGAGCTTCCTGTGAAAGTCACCAAAGCGGGTCTATAACTTGTTTGTTCATCTTCTCATAGCGATAGGCGCATACTCCACGTGGTCATCCTCTTTAACATCCTGTAAAAAACACATTTAATATTTCAGTTAAAAAAAGTGAATAATTAATTCAGTCTTATTTATGTCTGCGACATCGTGTTGCTTTCTAAAAGTATTGTAAATATCTGAAAAGAATGTACAGTATGTGAAACTCTGATGATTTGGACTTTGAGGTCATAAGTTGATGAAGGAAATACTTAATCAGTGAGCACAAATGTAGATCTATTACTCTTTAGTTATGCAGAAGTGCTGTGAGTATTTTGACATATGAGTCACCGCTTCACATGCTGAATACCGATCTTATGACTTTTATACATATCTAATATGATGCTGTTTCGTGCTTTTGTCTCTGTCACACACAAGCACACAATGTTGAAATGAGATACACAACAATTAATTAGTAATGATCTTACCGGTTTCTGTTGTTTTCTTTTGTAGAACGTCGGCTCAATGTAAGTGATTTCATCTTCGTTAGTCTCAACTGTTTCAATAATAATAATAATAATAATAATAATAGATTAAAACAACATAGCATTTCTGTGTTTTCAGTATGTTTTTGCATGTTATTTGTGGATAATTTTGCCACTGTTCATCAAAACCTGAGGTCCATAAGCTCAGCTCAATAAGGCTTATGATCAATCATTTCCAAAAAGAAACACAAAACCTGTGCTACTTTACAGAAAAAAAGTTGATAAAAAATATTCAGTCCAATGTTTGGTATTAATTGTCATAGTTCTGTCTGTTTGTAGTCTTGGTTTATCCCATTGTCTCCCCCTGATAATCTGTCTGCTTTGGTTCAGTCCTTGTTAGAGTCATTTGTATCACCTGTCTTCAATGACTAGTATAAGTCTGTCTTTGCTTTGTGTGTATGTTGCGTGTGTGGAAAGATTTTATGTTCCTCATCAGTCTGCTCCTTGGATTATATTAAAAGACTCTGTTTGTTTGTAATTCGTGTCTCGTCGTTCCAGCACCAAACCGTAACATTAATATAGCATCACTGGAAATGTATAAGCAACTTTTTGTATTGGCTGGTCTTTTTTTTTTTAGATTGGGGAAATAGTAAAAATCCCCAGTACAGTACAGAAAAGTACAAAAATTGTCTAATCTTTGGGAAACTTTTTTATGTTCTGTGTGAGACAAGTCAGTAGTATGTTTTAGTCCAATGTGTCACTATAAAGTAACATTTTCATAAAAAAGAAAATCCTCTCTAGGTCAAAATGGCCACACAACACAAGGGTTAAAAGAAGCTATGCTATTAAAGTATATTATTATAAATTATAAAATTAACACTTGCCTTCTTTATCTGTTTTTCTACATTTCCTGCAAAAACAAAAGACTGCAGCTACAACCAGCAGAAATCCAGCAGCAGCGGCAGCAGAGATCGGCACTATTTTAGATGCTGAGTCTGTAAAAATACAGCGAGACAATCATTAGTGTGATCTATTGTGAACATCACAGTTACAGTATTTTGCTGCAGTATTTCAGGTAAAAGTTTTTAGTTTGTTTCAATGTTTACCATGGCAGTAAGAATGTAATGTTTTTAAGTGTTTCATTTGATAATACCTAGAATATCAAAATCATCTGCGACGGAATTTCTTATTTAGCGCCTCAACTCTGGAAAAATCTACCTAACACTGTTCGGGAGGCAGACACACTCTGTCAGTTTAAATCAAGATTAAAGACCCATCTCTTTAACCTGGGCTACACTTAAAACATTTCTATAATCCAAATCCATTATAGGATTGTTAGGCTCTATTAATTAAGTCAACAAGAGCTGGGAGTACTTCCCATAACACCCGATGTACTCGCTGCATCTTAAGAGGATTGGTATCTATGCTCATATTAGTCTGTTTCATGCTTATTCTGAAGTCGCCGTAGCCACCATACAGTCTGTATCTACGGTAGATCAGATGGTCACTGCAGTCCCTCGGATCCAGTCCGTACCTAGCCCAGATGGTGGATCAACACCTAGCCTCTATATCTGTGACCTCTATAGCCCTGAATGTCAGGGGAGACCATGTCAACTAGATGAACACCAGAGACAGACCCCCAGTGAAGACCTCGTCACCTAGACTGCAATCGGCACAGGACCAAAGGAATCTGAGTCCTCTGCAATCTGACTTGCTGCAACATGGAACAGACTGGTTTCGTCTGGCCAGAGGAGAACTGGCCCCCCAACTGAGCCTGGTTTCTCTCAAGGTTTTTTTCTCCATTTCTGACACCGATGGAGTTTTGGTGGGGCTTAGTATGGCTTGGTCGGGGACACTTAATTTCTTGCGATATACTATTTGAATTAAACTGAGCTGGATGATGACATCACTGTGTAAGGTTGAAAATTATCAAGGACTTCTGCTTTCCTGCCCCAAACATATCTTCAGAAACAAAAGGGGCTGATAGTGATCAAGTCCTGTAAGCCAAAATGTGTATACATCGGGGGTCTGCTAATTGTCGCACCTTTACAGTGGGTGAAGTTGTAATTTGCTGATTGGTCAGTTTGAAAGTCTCACATTTGGGTTTTAGTCAAAGGGTCAAGGAAAGGATAAAAGAAGATTGTCGCTGTTGCTCGGCCCTTCTTTTTACCTTGCTCTCTCTTTCTTTGCAGGAGCTCTGCTCCCCCCCACCTCCCACCCCCTCTCTCTCTTTCTCTATCTTTCTCTCTCTCTCAGGTAATATTTTACATACATACTGGGTACAATTAACTGTCTATTTTTACCAACCTTCATCTGTTTTGTAACCAATTTAAGTGTAACCATAACGAAATATTGTTATTAAACCATTTTAATGCTATAATATCTGCTAACTAGTTTTGATTCAATATTAAAATTGACCTGCTACCTATCGCAATAAAATGTAGTCACTCAATAGCAACGCTCTCCCACATATTTAGCTATTATAAACTGTGCTTATTTTCGTCGTTGGTATAAGTGGCAGGGGGTGGTAATAGACAAGAGATGTACAGCTTTATACCGTCATGCTGATAACATTTCTTTAGTCCTTCCGAAAATCCAGCCTGAACCACTGGAAACCACCATACAACTGTATTCAATGATGAACTGCCTTAAACTGAAAATGTATTGTTTACTGTTGTCCTTTATTGTTGTTCCCATTATTAACAGGCTACTGTCCTATTAAATACTGAGAAGTTGCTTTGACACAACCTGGATTGTTAAAAGCGTTATATAAATAAAGGTGGCTTGACTTGACATTTTAGGCTGAAAGGCAGCAAAGGTGCAAAGTTGACATTATACAATTATGTCTAAGCAATAACATGCCTGTTATCATTGCAACTAGCTCTAGTCATTATAATCAACTCAAATAAACACACACACACACACACACACACATGTTGGGTTTACATGTTTTATGGGGACATTCCATAGGCGTAATGTTTTTTATACTGTACAAACCGTACTTTCTATCGCCCTACACCTACCCTATACCTAAACCTAGCCCTCACAGGAGATTGTGCACACTTTTACTTCGTCAAAAAAACTCATTGTGCATGATTTATAAGCCTGTTTCCTCATGGGGACCTGAGAAATGTCCCCACAAGGTCAAAATCTACTGGTATTCCTATCCTTGTGGGGACGTGATGAATACCAGGTGCACACACACACACACACACACACACACACACACACACACACACACACATACATATATATCAGCGCTGCCGTACCTGAACATGTGTGACAGAGTTTGCTGATGTCCAGATGTTGAGTCTGGTTTCTGAAGGGATTGTTGAGCACACAGCTGTAGGTGTTTTTATCGTGATATTCCACCTCCAGAGGTAGAGAGAGACTGATGCTGAGATCAGACACACTGATGCTGGACAATAAACTGTTTCCTTTGTACCAGGAGAGAGTCACATTCACCACATTCACTACTGAACACACCAATGAACAATTCTGCTGGGATGATGATAATGATGATGTTGTTGATGATGATGATAAACAATCTCTGGTGATGTTAGGAGTGGGCAAAGAAGCTGAGAAATAGTAGAAACATTAGAGTAAATAATACTGTTTCATCTGCTGAGTTAGAGTTTTTGATGTCATACATGTGTTTGTGATTTCAGTGAGATAACAACCTTGGGATAATTATTTAAAAGAAAGCTGTTTAATTTGTGTAAAATTAAAGTCAAAATTAATGTGTATCTCAGATGTATTAATTTTTAAGACTGAAAAGTCTTTAGGATGCATATACTTTAAAGCTACAAAAACAAAATAAATAAATACCAAAAAAAAGAAGGTGTTTAGCTCACCGTAGACCATAAGACTGAAATTCTTGCTCACACTGTTGGACTGTAGTTTATAGAGTCCAGCTTGTTGAGTTGTGGTGTTTTTGATGGTCAGAGATCCAGTTTGATGATCCAGCTTCATTCTGTCTCTGAATCTCCCATCAAGAACATTATCGTACACAGTGACGCTGTCGCCCATTACATCGATTTGAGCTATTAAAGTGTTTTCAGTTCCAAACCTCCATAAAATCAAATGATCATCCATCATTTCAGTAAGACCAGTGTTTAGAGTGACTGAATCCCCCTCCATCACTGACTTCAGTCCATCAACAAACACACCTGATGAACAGAGAGTTTGTCACAGATCATATTGAAACCTATAAAACAAAATAATTTTGAATATTTTTCAACCTTGACACTGTTAAACTATGTTTTTTTTTATATATATATATATTTAATGGGATATTCACATGATGAGCTCATGTAAACGGGTGGACTGAATATTCTTTATTTGATCTTGTGTGATGTTAGACCTGAATCCAATGGATCTTACAGCAAAATATTAGTTTAATTTCATAATATATATTTTTTTTCTAGAAATATGCAAATCCATCATATTACCCAAACAAAGTGTGAACTAAATCAGTAAAAAAAACAAAACAAAAAAAAAAAACAATATAAAAGCACAGAAACACACAACTTACCATTTACTTGCCACAAACACAAGCAGAACAAAAGGACAGCATGATCCATTTTCTTTGAGTGTGCGAACATTCTAATGAACATAACTGAAAGCTGCCCGTTTAGACCTAAGTGTGATGTTAGTGTGTGTGGATCCTCCCCCAACAGGATTCGACCACCCTTCACTGATCACATACTAGGGGTTCACTTAAATTACAGTTACAATATATATAATTAAGACTCACTGTATAGTTTTAAAAAAGTTTTGTTATTATTAGCTAAATTATGTAGGACAGTGGCCAATGCCAATCCCTTACCTGGAAGACTGTTACGAGATAAGTATGTTTATCGCCCCGCCTATAGGCTACAGACCTTATAAAACCACAGCTGGTATCGTTTTCTTGTATTAGAAACATCAGAGCCAGTAGGCTATGTAATACGTGTTTTTATTTTGTCTTTCTTTGTCCTTTCTTGTTTCCCCCTACACCTTTTTCGAATTGGGAACCCCTCTATAAAGGAGGAAACAAAATGCATTCTGTTCAAATGATTCTTCTCGGGAAAACTGTAATGAGAGGCTACCTACTTACTCTGTTTGTTTTTCTTCCTCATGGTAAGTAATTTTGTAATTTCAACAAATGCACAATGCTGTTTTGTTTTGGCGAGCTTCCGTTTGCAGAGAATTCCTGTTTTAACCTACTTAGCATATAGGCTACTGCATTAGCCTATTGAGCACATATATCTTTTTATGTATAGTAATGTTTATAATGTTGTGCGGATACTTGTGTAATATCAATGTAAATCGTATGCGCAACTCTGATGTTGTAACGGGAACATTTACAACAGCCATACAGTCTGAAATTACTGCTTTTAAAGGATTTTAAGAACTTACAAGCTGTAACAGAGGCACCAGTGCATATAGACGGTGGGCCGAGTGGAGATTTCGTGTTTTCAAACGATCTGTGGTGAGGGATAACCCAGTTTTTTATATGTAACCGCTACGCTTTTCAACAAAGTAAATAAAAATTGTTGCCACTCACACACTTTGTCCATTACTAAAATATCGATAACTTTCTCCAGGTTATTTTCCCGGCGAATAGCGCAAGCAACTACGTGCGGGGTCCAACCTGCATGACGTATTTGATGCCTTCATCTAATAGCGTGCATGGAAAGTGTCGGTGTTGGTGACGCGTTTGTGAGCACACTGGCGCGCTTCGCGCCCAGGATTTAAGATTGTGTTATTTAAGATGAGAAATATTTTACCTAATTTTGCTACATATTCAGTTTGACACAAAATGAGTACGTAGAGGTAACGTTATCCATTTGTACTGTTTTTATTTTATGTAATCACCTTTTGTCATACGAGGTCCTGTCATTTCTTTGTAATCTTTAATAAATTCACCCTTCTGATTTAACACATTTGACAATGGTATTGCTTGGAAACACAACGTCATGAAAAACGAGACAGACAATACTCTTTTTCCGCCCATGTTTACTTGGAAGAAATGGCAAAACATGAAGTGCTGTATGCATATATTTGAGGGAAGTGGTGGACCCACCATTCCCTTCACAGACATAGTTGGGAGAAATTTATTAAATCAGTGTTTCTGTGGAAAGACCTTGAGGGCAGAGAAGGTATCATTGCAGAAGAGGCAGTACAGGCATACAAGTTACAAAGCCATGAACCTACAAACCAGTTAGTCAAACCAGCTAACACTGGCTACCACAGGGAGTGCTACAGCCATTTCACAAATATCACGAAGATAAAACGAGCACAAAGGAGAAGAGAGAAGGCAGTATTAGTTGAAGAAACTGCAAAGGAAGGTTGCTATTATATTGTATAGACAGGCGGTGCAGTATTAGACACAGTACAGGTCTAAAGTTTGGAAACATTACTATTTTTAATGTTTTTGAAAGAAGTTTCTTCTGCTCATCAAGCCTGCATTTATTTGTAAAAAAAAAAATAAAAATACAGAAAAAAATGTAACATTTGTTATATATTATTACAATTTAAAATGATTGATTTTCAATGTATTATACTTTAAATTATTTCTGTGATTTAAAGCTGAATTTTTAGGATCATTATCACATGATCATTTAGAAATCATTCTAATATGATTCATTATCAAAGTTGGAAACAGTTCTGCTGCTATAAAATCAATACTTTTATTCAACAAGGATGTGTTCAATTGATAAAAAGTGATAGTAAAGATTTATATTATTAGAATTTTTTTATTTATTATTTTGAATAAATGCAGTTCTTTTTAACCTTTTATTCATCAAATATATTAGGCAGCAGAACTGTTTCCAACACTCATAATAAATCAGAATATTAGAATGATTTGTAAAGGATCATGTGATAGACTGGATGTCACATGTGACACTGAAGACTGGAGTAATTATGCTGAAAATTCAGCTTTGCATCACAGAAATAACTTTTTAAAGTATATTCAAATAGAAAACTATTATTTTAAATTGTAATAATATTTTACACTATTATTGTTTTTTCTGTATTTTTGATCAAATATATGCAGGCTTTATGAGCAGAAGAGACTTCTTTCAAAAACATTAAAAATAGTAATGTTTCCAAACTTTTGACCTGTACTGTACAGTGCAGTATGGACAGTAGTATACAGTTAAGATAGTATGGTTTACAATAATATAAATTAAATATATTATATATGAGCAAAAAAGATATACAGTATGAACAACGTTGTTCATACTGTATATCTATTTTGCTCTTATATATAATATATTTAATTTATATTATTTTTTGTACTAATCTTATATTGTAACTGCAACTACACTGCACATATATGTGCAGTGTAGTTGCAGTAACAATATAAGATTAGTACAAAAAACTACACAAAATTTGTTGGCAAACTTTTACATTGGCTTGAAAAGGCCTAGCCCGAAAGTAAAATATGATAGTAAAAATTAAATAGATATTAAATATGATATTCTACAACGGCTATGGCTACTACTAGTTCGCCAACTGAAACGTTACCCTACTAAAACGACACTAACGAGACGCTTACACACGTTTGAACAACACAGTGTACAAAACAAACATTTTATATAGATATCATATTCTAATTAAATGAATACTTCCAATCACACAAAGAATGTCCTTGACGATGATCAATGCGCTGCTGCTGCTCGTGTCTGATAGCTAAATCATCCGTGTAACAGCTGTTCTAAATAAACTACATCTGATTGGTTAATAATAATCCCGTGTCAATATCTTGCCGCGCTATTGGCTCAACTGATATAGTAGGCAACCGCGTTTGCCTGCATATTTACTGGTCGCGAATTATGATTCCGTGGAAAATGTGCAATAAATGGGAGTGGCAACACTTTTCATATCGTTGAGAATAAAACAACCGTCCCAACTTTACAAATCCAGGTTCTCCCTCCATGGGGATCATCCATTTCGAAAAGTAAAGCAGATACGGACCCTCGGCCCACCGTCTAATATACTAACGCAGCGCAACATGCAATAATAAAAGTCCCGAGGCTGTAATCGTTTCTTTAGAAATCACCTTTAAGTTTCGTTCTCTGTTCGTCACTTGCGCACCTTAATTTGGGCGTGTCGGCTCTTTATTGGAAATAAACTGACACCGTCTAGTTGGTGAAACTGTGAAACGTTTTCAAAGTATGTTTATGTATCAATAACGATTCGATCTACATTAGTTTATATGATCATTTTTTAAAAATCGTTCGTAGTAGTAGTTTAGTGTTGGTGTTTAGCGAAGGGTAAACAAAACAAAACCTTTTTATCTATATTTTTTATAAAATATCATGTAACCACAAACATTATTTAGCCTTAAGATTATCTATAAGCTAGTGTGCTTCAAAAAAACTACAAAATTCGCGTTTACAAGATATGGGCATTCAAAACTTACAGTCTCGTCATTTCCGCCAATATGAATCAAGGATTTTGATGATATCACCGTGCACTTCAGTTTCTCATCAAACGTTCTGTCCAATCAAATGCTCTCTAGAGTCCGTAATGTCCCGCCCCCTACACAAATACGCAATACAAGTATGGCGTTATATGTGTGCCTCATTCCTGAGCGAGTAATGGTAAGTTTTGAGCACAGAGAACTATATTTTGCAAGCACATTACATTATATTTTGAACAGAAATTAACAATCGCAAAAAAAAATTCGTTTGAGCAAAGAAAAAACGATTCCGTGCTCAAGAAATGTATTTGCTATTATCCATATTAATGTGCAATAGCCTCACTCAGTTTACTCAGGTGCTCTCTCACAAACGTATTCTCTGCGCTCCTGTCAAGTCCCCCTCTCTCTCAAACTCTTAATTCTGTGCGCGCTCAACTCTTGACACACGCTTGCTCAACTTGCAACAGCGTTACAAGTGTGCCACAAAATCAACCAATCGGAAAATTAAAGGTCAATTGTGATTGGCTGTTGGTCTCCAATCAAATCGCTAATAGAACCAAAGCCCGTCTTGTAGATCCATATCCATCAGTGGGTTGATCCGAAATGAGCGGGTGCCTGTGGTTTGGAGTCATCCAAAAATATTTTTAATGATATTTGGGTCGTGGTAGGTCGGGTCGTTTGAAATAAAGATGCCAATTAAACCTTGGTAATTTATGTAGTACTAGACACACTTTTTTATGAAATACATAGGCCTACACTTTATTGGCTGAATAATATTTATCTTTAAATGCTGAGCCTTATTAACTGTTGAATAAATGCTGACGCGGGACAAAATGCCCGATTTCCCAACACATTGAACTGATCAATGCCATTGTACCATTTTAATAGGCTACTTTTAAACGCAAATAGCTCAGTAATGTCAGCTTTATGTATTTTTTATATATTATATTTTGAGAGGGGGGTGGTATTTTTGTTGGGAAAGTCGGCGGAGAGATGCACACTTCGATTAGACTGGATAAACACATGCAGCATCTTAATTGTTAAGAAAATGGTATTCCTAATAAATGTCTGGACTATTTTGATTATGTCCAATGCTTCTCTTTCTTTTTGGAATTATTAGACACATTTCACTGGGCCTATGTCTTTTCAAATGCCTAGGTCTGTTTAATTTCCTTAATTATAAAATTTCTAGCACTATTTTTAAACGTTTATTCAAGCAATAATATATAAATTATCTCATGTATGCTTGTTTAAAACCAGGGATTAAAAACGAATTCCAAGTAAAAACTGTATTTTTACTTTACATTTCCAGAGAGCGAAACGAACGAAATTAAACATTAATAATTTCAAGGCACTGTAATTTCCTTATTCATTTGATACAACTATTATAGCTATACAATTAATATACAAGCAGCTCCCGCTGCCAGCCATGAGCGCTTCAAGCGAGCGCACATTCAGCTCTGCTGGCCTGGTGCTGGAGTCGAGGCGAAATAGATTAAACCCCGGTACAGTGGATGCCATTCTTTTTTTGCACAGTGAACGTAAAAACGCTAAATGAACATTTCCGTCTGTTAAATAAAACACAAGTTTAGTGGTTATTTAGCGTAGGCTGTAAACCTATACACATAGCTGGTTTTAGCTGGTTTATGCTGGTCCCTTGCTGGTTTATGCTGGTCCTTTGCTGGTTTATGCTGGTCATGTTGCTGGTCAAGGACCAGCATAAACCAGCAAAGGACCAGCATTAACCAGCAACATGACCAGCATAAACCAGCAAAAACCAGCAAGGGACCAGCATAAACCAGCTAAAACCAGCATCCCAGCACCAAAACATACCTAACCAGCATATGCTGTTTTTTTTCAGCCGGGAATATATTTTTAAATCTTCTCTGATGCGCATTATTCAGTAGTGTGCTGCATTAGCCAAAATCAGGACAGTCAACCACATCCAGTCATATGTGAATAAATGTAGCCTACATATTCGCTAAAAACACCCAATAAAGACAGTAATAATGCAGTCAGGACCGTGGCGCCGGCTTGCTTTGACTATTTGATGATTGCGGCTCATGCGCCTGCGCCCGAAACAGTACATAATAACGAAAACAATACCTTACAAATAAAAAGAAGCAAATTTTTACGATCAGAAATTCCTTAAACCAGAGAACCCCTGTAAACTTTTCAGTCCAAGGATCCAGTACACGAATACGTTCAAATAGAAAGTTCAAAACGCAATTCATAAATGAAGCGTAGCGTACTTTTCTTCCGGCACCACTAAAGTTACACCACTGATTATCTTGTTATTAATATGACATGATTTATGGTTCATATTTATAATTGTATGTTGTCACCACTTTACAGGGCGATGTTTCCAAGCACTTTCGGCCTGAAATAAAGGCTGTTTTCATTTGGATTACAGATTACAATGCCTAGTATGTCTATTTAATGGTCGCGGGTGCGGGGCGGGGCGGGTTGTAAAAATAGATACAGTGGTGCGGGGAATATATATTGTCATATTCGTGATTCCTGAATTTATATATGAAAACTTCGTTTTGAAGTGCATTCGTTATTTGTATAAGAAAAGTCGTTAACCTAGCCTATTAAGTTGATTTATTATTCTTGATAATTTTTAGAAGTTAAAAGTTAAGAAAAAAGGAATGAGCTTGTAGTCTCTAATATTTAGGGCTATATGCTAATCTTTTTCGTAACTTTTATTACACTGTAGATCAAAATAAACATATTTAACATCGGATAATCACTGACATCATTTGAGTACTTCGAAAATGAAACTATTTAAATCTGTATAAAGGAAAGACAAACTAAATCACAATCTGTATTTTTCTTGTAATCAAGAACATTTCTTTTGACAAAATAACCTGATTAATATTGAATGATGTTTGACAGTGAACGCATCTCCACCGCAGAGCCGCATAATCGCTGGTGTCAGTCGCAAATATTAACCATGCGGGTCAGGTACAATATTTACTTTTTCTCTTTTTTGCGGTCCGAGTTGCGGGCGGGTTAGTTGAAAACGTCGGTCGTGTTCGGGTTGTTTATATTGACCCGGGCATATCCATATATCCATATATAGGCTAATCCTTTAGCCTATTATATGATATCTATGGAACTATCTACAGCATCCCGGAAGCTTACTGAAAAAAAGAAAAAATAACTGACTACAGTGAGACTAATGGATTAAAACACATTTTGATAAGTGTTTTTTATTATTATTATTAACCATTAATAGTTAGTTATTTTTTCTTTTTTTTAGTAAGCTTCCGGGATGCTGTAGATAGTTCCATAGATATCATATAGCCTAATAAAGGATTATATATGGATATATAGATATGGATATCTATGGATAGTTGTACAAGATGGGCTTTGGTTCTACTAGCGACTTGATTGGAGACCAACAGCCAATCACAATTGACCTTTAATTTTCCGATTGGTTGATTTTGTGGCACACTTGTAACGCTGTTGCAAGTTGAGCGAGCGTGTGTGTCAAGAGTTGAGCGCGCACAGAATTAAGAGTTTGAGAGAGAGGGGGACTTGACAGGAGCGCAGAGAATACGTTTGTGAGAGAGCACCTGAGTAAACTGAGTGTGGGGGGGTTATTATTGCACATTAATATGGATAATAGCAAATACATTTCTTGAGCACGGAATCGTTTTTTCTTTGCTCAAACGAATTTTTTTTTGCGATTGTTAATTTCTGTTCAAAATATAATGTAATGTGCTTGCAAAATATAGTTCTCTGTGCTCAAAACTTACCATTACTCGCTCAGGAATGAGGCACACATATAACGCCATATACACGGAGCAGATCATGTGCGATCGGCATGTATTAAACTACACAGCCTCAGCATGATTATGATCGCTGTTTTGTTTTAGTAAGAGTTTCATATTGAATCTGTGGGGTAATTTATTAGTCTGTGGCTGTCATAAGCTACAAATACGGCTTTACCGAGCTCAACGGCTCTGGCACGAGCAGATATAAATGGAACGCTATTGGCTATTTAAAATAAATGGGCGGGGCTGGGCGATATGTTTTTGTTTCAGTTAAAAGCACGTCACCACATAGAATAACGCTGCGTGTTTCAAGGCACTTCAGTGGACCTTTAAGCCTATTCCTGTCTTAAAGGTCCCATATTGTACACATTTCTGGAGGTTTATTTTAGTTGTTGATGTCCTTAAGAATATATATTTGCGATATAAGTGCCAAAATCCATCTCAATATATTTTTACAGCTCCTTTTTCAGGAGCTCTGTCAAAAACAGGTCGATTTTGGCCCATCTAATTAATATTCATGAGCCTCTCTTCTGATTGGCCTGTTGTTTTCTGAGTGACGCACAGCCAAGCCAATCACAGGTAACTACGGTCATGTATGCTGTAAGCGAGCACAGAGCAATAAAGAGAGCCTAGCCTGCTGATACTCAACAGGATATTTCAGAATGATCATTAATGTTTTTTTCTTTTTCAAACACCGAATGCAGTAAGCTCATTTTATACAGTCTATGAGTAAGCTACATAACTGTTGCTTCAGTAAAGCCCCTTTCACAATGCGCGCTGATTCTGGAAAATTACGGGAACGAGCGCTCTGTGAACAAAAGCCAGAGCCATAAAGGCAGTGTTATAGTGATGATGCACGTTATCAAGCGACTCTTCACGACAAAAAAATACGTGCAAAGTGGAATGAAGCGGCGATCAGGCAGAGCCAGCTCCGCACTATCAGCGCTGAAGCACAGTTTGTTCAGGTTAGTTTCAGTTTCGTGAAACGTACACGTGGCATTACATCTCACATCCAAACGTCACATGTCTTTATTGTTTGTGTGTAAAACATGCACAGATTCCGGAAAACAGCTGTGAATGAACCTAATTAAACAATTCCGGAACAAATCATGGGACACATTATGCGTGTATTTACCGGAATCGCTGTGTGAAAGAGGCTGAAGTTGACGTGCCACTGGTCTCTTATATTCACGTTGTTCTGAAGCCTGTGCAATGATCGTAGCTTGACATCTATCGACTGAACAGGGTTTTCTCCACTTGTTTTCGTGTTGTTGTTGCTCAATAATGGAATGGATGCGTTGTTGTCTGGGTTTGACAAAAGGAGGGTGGGACGGTGGTTGGCGCTCGGGGCGGTGACTTGAGTCGATACATCGTTACGGAAGTCACAGCGGCTCGTGAAAATGAACAGCTACTTTAAGCAGGCTGTGTGCAGTTTACTGTGGATTGACTTTTTTGAAACTCATATGGTAGTTACATAGCCCCTAGACCTTAGTTATCATGAAAAAAGCCAGGAAATTTCGATTTTGACAATATGGGACCTTTAATTTAAACCATGTCCGGGAAACCACCCCTTAGAGTTCAAGCTTTCACTGCGTGATTTAATTTTTTTAAAATACATTTATTCCCCCAAAATTCAAGATATGGGATGAAATAGCCAGGGTATGCCTTGTAATCTCATATAGTTAATAAATGTCACACTTTTTTTCCTCTAAATATCAACACAATTTTATACAACAATTCAACAATCAAGAAGTTAATATTAGGTGACTTAAATTTTAGACACAATAGTTCCTGTTTTTTCTCTATTTCAACATTGAAAATAGGTCCGAACTACCCACAGCAGAACTGTTTTGCGTCTCCGAGCAACAGATAATGGTGTTTCCTTACTAAAAGAATCAGTAGTTTGAACGAATCGGTTAACTGTATGACTTAATGACTAAATGTCAATAAAAGACACAATTTGTGTAAACAGTCCTATAGTGCCTTACTATTTGGATTGAATTTATTGATTAAATGTAAGCATTTGAAATGAAAGATAATGCTTACATTTACTTGAAAAATGGGCTTATAGAGGAGAAAATGCCAGTCAATTTAAACATATTGTAAAAGGTAATTTCTGTTACTCCTGCAAACTAACCACTGCACAGAATATGAAGAATATAAAAAAGCTTTTGGATTCAGCTGTCCACATCAATCCTATACCTCCCAAAATACCAGTACAATACACACGCTCAGCAAATTAGCAAAAAAGTTCCAGAAAAATTTCGAGCTATCAACTTTTCATCATTATCACACAGCCCTACAGTAGTGTTGGGCAATATGCTTTATATTCAGTCTGTGAGATCGCAGATACACCAATATTATTGTGTTCATTTATTTAATTATTTATTTACTTGGTTTCATAGACAGAGAGTAAACCGTCCAGTGTAAGGCTAAACGCAGCCTAATGTTAGTGTAATCTACTAACTACACATCTTTTTAGTCAAGTAGCATATGGATGGATGTCATTAAATGTTTTTAGTATCTCTGACTTTTTATTGAACATGATAACAGTTTAATAAAAACATTATAAGTTACTTATTATAATACTTATATTTACTCCGTTTCTCAAAAAGCAGCAAATAAAAAAAAATACGAACAAAGAATTATTTACATTGTCAAACAACAGCATCAGTGATTTCAGTCTAGTGCGAGTTTATGCACAAAAAACACATAATTAGTGAAGCTGTCTAAATTGCATAATGAATTACCTTACATTGCACATACATATGCATATGCTGTTTATGATGAGAATTTGCAAGACAGCAGAATTCAGTCAGCAAGTGAGCGCACTGAACAGCAAAACTCTGGTGTTTCACCTGTGACTCATCTGAACACCTCTGACTGGACATTGCATTCATGAGCTCAATGAAGTTGTGTGTGATTGTTGTAATTCACAACACTGTAAAACATGTAAAGAGAAATATTATGTAACAAATAAGCCTTAATATTAATTAGATAGTTATACAAGCCCAATAATAGTAATCATCTTTACATCATTACAGGCATCAGCCACATCCCATCTCTGACTATTGTTGACAAACAATACTGTTGTCTGTCTGCACAACTGTACCTTCAGTATAATATAATGTTATACATTTGGTTCCCACAATATATGTGCAAGGTACAGATGTGCACACAAACACACTTGAACTGTTCATTTGTGTCTGCAGGCATGTTTGGTGAAACAGATGAAGTGAAGTCCGTGAAGGAGGGGGATCATGTCATTCTAAACACTGATATTACCAAAGGACAACAAGTAATGAAATGGTATTTTAATGACATTCTCATAGCTATGATCAATGGAAATTCTAGAAGTAGTTGTGTATATGATGGTGAAGGCGAGAGATTTAAAGACAGACTGGCGGTGGACTATGAGACTGGATCTCTCAACATCACAGAGATCAGAACTGAACACACTGGACGTTATGAAGCAGAGTTCATCAGAAGCGAGAGCACAGGGACAAAAGGAAACTTCACAAGAAGCTCCAAATGTGACCGCACAAAAATCACCAATAAAGCAAACATTGTTGGCGAAATCATAAAAACATTCAGACTGAATGTCATTGGTGAGTCTTTTAATGTAATTTACTCTGAAATTATTATTATTATTATTATTATTATTTGGACTACTGAAAAAGTAATCTCCAGACCTTAATGTCTTTTTCTCTGTTATTGTTCATCTACATAACCTGTTTTACTGCAGAAACTTGGTCATTTAAGACACTTTTTCTGCATGCTTAACACAGCTTATAGTAGTAATGTGACACCGCAGGGACTTTGTTCCCTGTTTTTACAAGTTTTCCTGCAGCTACAAATGAACAGAACTGCTTAAAAAAACATATTTGTTTAATATTAATGATTGTGTTCTTTTGTTTCATTTTTATTTTCTTATGTTTTCCAGCTTCTGGTTTGAACAAAAACAAGAATGAAGCCCAAATATCCCCACAGGACAAAGAGACTGAAACAAGTACGTTTTGTGAAATTAGAACAAATCACACGAAGTATATTACTTTGTAGTTATAAATATAAAGTGTTTTTCTCATATTTCTGTCAGTCATGTTCAGGTGTGTGTCAGCAATCATATTACTGTCATTACTATTATTTCTTACACAAGGTAATTCAAAGTGCTTTGAATTAAAATAAAAATTGTAATCAAAAAAGGTTAATGCTTAAAAAAACAAATGGAAAATTTAAGAAAATTAATTGAAGAAAGTTTTACATTAAATTGAATATAAGGGACATAAAAGAACTAGAGGCTTAATATAAACAACACAGTACTGAAAATGTGCTCAATCAGGCAATACACATAAAAGATGTGTTTTCAATCTGGTATGAGTAGCTATTTAGAGGCATCTCATGTTTTAAATGAACTCTAGTTGTTAATAACTGGTTTGATCCTTACGATCTTTGGTTTTAAACCATCTGTAAAATAAAATCATCTCTGTATGTTATTGATAAATAAGTCTTTGACATTTACACATCACAGCTTTAAAAGTGACCAGAGAATAGTTCCTGGGAATATGGTGTAAACACACATTCAGAATCAATCAAACTAATGGCTGTGTTTATCTTCAGCTGTTCCAGATTCAGGTCTGTCTTCACGTACTGTAATAGGAATATCTGTTGCTGTTCTGCTGGCAGTTGTTGTTGTTGCTGCTGCTGTTGGTCTGAAGAAGTATTGCCCCAGGATGTCCAAACAGGGCAAGTATCACCTACTGATACTTAATTGAGAGGAAAACATCTTAATTTTGCAAAATTAGCGTTTAATTGTGTTTGATGATTTTTCAAAACAGACATGAAGATAAACATCCGATGGCTTCTGGATAAGTCTAAGGATGAGGTAAGATACTGTACTACTGTGGTGTGTCTTTATAGATCTGTGTTTGATTTCACTTGTACTGACAAAATCATCCCGATAAGAAAAACATTTCAAACTGTTTCATTCAACAACTGATGACAGATGTGTGGCTCTTTTGACTTTCTGTACCTGTAAATGACATTCTCCTTTTTTACCTTCTGTGAATTGTTTTCTTGCAGGTAGAGAAAGGTGAAATTATCTGAAAGGATCACAACATTGTGGAAACATTTTTTTGGCTTATTATATGAAATTAGCAGCTTATAAACCTGCAGTACATATAATATTTTAGGCTGCAGTTCCTTTGCTGTTGTAGTTCATGTAATATGTACTTTTTGTTCGTTTATGGTTTATTGTTACTTAAAGGTTGTATCAGCGATTCTAGCCTGAAACATAAAGTGTCACTTTCAGCTGACCTTTCTTCACGATCCGCTCGCTGCCTGCCCCATAAATTGTCTGTGAAAAAAAACGCGTCTCTGCTGTCAGCCTAGGGTCCGAGATATGTCAGGAAACATAACCTCAGGAAAACCCCCTTTCTGGAACAACGCCAAGAAATGAGTTCCCTCAGCACAAAGGCAACAAGTACAACCTCCAGATTCTAGTTTAATAACCTCATTGAGAGACTCAATACGAGGGTTAATTAAATGATTGTTGGTTGTTCAGGTCTAAGCAATTGCATATATTTCTATAGCTTTCATATTTTCATTCCTTTAAACTCATTCTTTCCTCACTTTCTATGTGTGAATGGGTGTGTTTATGTGTTAGATAGTTTGTATGTTTTTCTCAGTATTTGATTTTTAAATAAACTCTTTAATGCTGTAAATGTGTTTTTTATTTAACCACCATTCTAATTTATCCTGACACCGCTGCAGTTATAATATAGGCCTATGTATGATTCATAGATGCATATTAGTTGGTAAATATTTATGTAAATTTGAATTAGTAAATCAACTCAATTCATTTTTCAGTTCAGTTCTGTGGTGTTTTATTGGTGTGACAAAGTCTGTATTTTCAGGGTTGCTGCATACATAAAATAGCCACATAACATGAATGAAAAACTTAAAACTGTGTAATTAGCAAAGAAATGAACAATGCGTGGTGTTTAAAAAAAAAAAAAATAAAAAAAAAAAAAAAATATATATATATATATATATATATATATAAGAAATAAAGAATATTTATCGTTTTGGCCACCATATGGCCTCAGAATACCAGATGCGGGAACCTTTCAAATCGAGTTAAGAGAAAAGCTTTGGTAAGCAAAGCTTCGTTTCACCAAACAAACCAACCACACATATTTTCATCTGTACTATTAAAATCCCAATACATCTCAGATGTATATCCATATATGTTTACATTTTTTAACCTCTAGTGGATCTGACGTCATTGACCAGAAGAAAAACTGCAGCCGCAGCAGCCACGCCCATCAGAGCAGTGACGACTAATCGAATCCAAGCTTCTACAGTATCACAACGATGGATGTGGACTTCTGTAAATAAATAAATACATTTTCAATAAGCTGACTTTAGTTCAGATGTACTCAAAAACTGAACTTTTAACTAAACTTATAGCCTGTTTAGAAAGGCATGAGTAGGCTATAGGCTAAATGATGACAGAACCTCATTCATTATTTTATTCATCATTTATGGCATCTGAAGTTATCTGTCTCTGTAAAATAAACAACTTAAGCCAGTGAATAGGTGCAATAGATGCTCATATCAGCACTCCCATACCTGAACATTTGTGACAGAGTTCACTGATGTCCAGATGTCTGGTCTGGTTGCTGATGGTATTGTTGATCACACAGCTGTAGGTGTTTTTATCCTGATATTCCACCTCCAGAGGTAGAGAGAGACTGATGCTGAGATCAGACACACTGATGCTAGACAATAAACTGTTTCCTTTGTACCAGGAGAGAGTCACATGACCCACATTCACCACTGAACACAGCAGTGAACAATAGGATGATGAGAATGATGAAGATGAAAAACAGTCTCTGAAAAATATATATGGAAGGGGCAGACGAGCTGGAAAACAAAATAAAACTAAATCTGAGTGTGTATGGCAACATCACACAGTCAATGAGTGTCTGGTATGAGAACAATCTTCACCCCTATCTCCACATTTATAAAAGGTTATTACACATACGGATACATAACAAAGAAGAAAATGCTGCTTAATTGAAATTATTTAGTTATTTTATTAATCAATTAAAATAACTGAAATATTAACATACTTTTACTTTAAAGGTAAATAAAAAAGGTTAAAACAAACATTTTACTCACCATGGACAGTGAGACTGAAATCTTTGATCACCCTGTTGTTCTGTAGTTTATAGAGTCCAGCATGTTCAGTTGTGATGTTGGTGATGGTCAGAGATCCAGTTTGATAATCCAGCTTCAGTCTGTCTCTGAATCTCCCATCAAGAACATCATCATTTATAGAGATGCTGCTGGCCATTACATTGATTTCAGCTATTAAAGTGTTTTCAGCCCCATACCTCCACAGAATCATATCCTCATACATTATTTCAGTAAGACCAGTGTTTAGAGTGACTGAATCTCCCTCCGTCACTGACACTGACTTCAGTCCATCACCAAACACACCTAATGAAGACAGTCACAGATTTGCTGATTTAAATTTCACACAGAACAAAATTGCAGCCTGGTTTAATCTTCAATATTTTCTGCTAATGTGTGCAAAAACATACACTCCACTTTATTGTTTACAAGGTGGTAAAGGCATACATTTTTTGATATAAAACAGATTCGCTGTTGTAGCACCTGCCCTATTTCCCCCCTGTGGATTAAATTAGATCTCACAATAATATGGTTAAAGCATCTTTTATCTTGAATATCCTCTGGCTGATTAAATACTACTTTTTCGGACTGTAGTACATCTCTGTAATTACAATCTATCAGATTAAAACTAAAGTACAAACTGTTGTTTAACATGATTATAACTTACCAACCAGGCACCACAAGTAGAACAAAACAAACATGTGAACCATTTTCAGATAACCGCACTTGAAGTGTGTGAACAAACTAAGAGGACAGTGTTAAACTGCTTCAATGTGTTACATGTAATTCATCCACCAATTATATTTGAGCACCACCCACTCACTACACAAATACACACAGCTCTTTATGCATGCATTGGTTATACATATTCTGTTCTATATTATAATTATTTTTTCTTGCAACAATATAATTTCAAATATTTCATTGTA
>NC_133367.1:1040867-1151582 GCF_049309525.1 Garra rufa
ATTTAATTTAATATAAAATGTGAGGAATAAAATATTGGACATTTTTGCGGAGCAGGTGGAGGAATTTTCAGAAAATAATTTTGGTAAGAATTTTCAAAGATTTTAAAGATAAGACTTTATATTAGAAATTTTGTATATTACAAAATATGAATGCAATCGAAGACATATTATTTCCCAGCTTACTGTCCCCGTGAGTATCACACAAGGTATTATTTCTGCTAATAATCCCACATACACCGAAAAAAAAAAAAAAAAAAAAAATCGTACTTTGAGTCTTGTTTATTTGCTTATCCCAATGCGAATTATTTTGCTTTTTCTAAGCAAAAACTCACCTAATATAGATTTGTCCTTTCTAAAAACAAGACAATTTTTTTATATAAAATTTTTTCTATTAAGCTCAACAGTAGCCTAATAATTGGCTAAACCTTTCAAATATTTATATATATTTATATTATATTTATATTTTATTTGACTCAACTGATTCATTAAAGTCACTGAATATTTAACAAATGAAACAGTGGACTTAAAATAAATTATTAATTCAATTAGGCCTATATTTGATCACAAACAATGATAAATTCCTCAATAAAACATCACTAATAATTATAGCCTATCTTTTATAATTATACCTATATTATTGACTTTAAATTTACTGTAGTAATTAATACAGAGACACTAATTTGGGCAAACAGCACTAGTGACTTGTTTAGGACTTGAAGCTTAAAGTTGAGGACTTGCAACTCGACTTGGACTTGCTCGTCTTGACTTGGGACTTGACTTGGGACTTGTCTGGCTTGACTTGGGACTTGACTTAAGACTTGAATGCAAAGACTCGAAACTTACTTGTCACTTGCAAAACAATGACTTGGTCCCACCTCTGTTAAGCTGTTTTCAAAGTCAGTAAAATTGGCTCTTCCTCATCAATCCGGGCCTTTGCATGCGCAAAAAGGCTATTGGCTACTCTCAATATATTATAACTTTAATTTCTACGATTTAAATTCTCGAAACATTTCGACTTATTTCTCGTAATATTCCGGCTTTGTTAATATTTCGACTTTATTTTTGTAGTATTTTGACTTTATTCTCGAAATATTACGACCTTAAACTAGTAATCATAGAATTTTTTTTTTTTGAACATGTCCTTAAATTAAATCATAATAAATTATATTAAATACAATTTACAGCACACAATCTAAAGGAATAAAAAATAAAAGGAAAAAAAAATAGAAATTAGTTTGACGCTGAAATTAAACTAATTTACGTTATCGAAAACAGTTTATATGGTCCAAGGAGCACAACATTTTTTATTGGCGCTTTAACATGAAACAGGAAACTAATTAATATTCATGTTAGCTCCGCCCAGTGTCACAGAAAATCAAATTAAAGAGATAGACACCCAGACCGTTACAGCATGTTTAAAAAAACTTATGTATTAACATATACACTTACATAGTAAAAAACATGTACAATAAAATAAATAAATCAGTATTTTTGGTTTCATATGTTTGTAACTGATTGTTATTTAGACTTTATTGTTATTGTTATTTAGATTTGGATAAAATAGGGTAAAAGTGATTAGACAGCATGGGCAGAATGCATAATAGAGTGAAAGTTTAAAAAACACAAAAAACAAAAGTGAATTCTTTCTCGAAACACTGAAATCAAACGAGACTACGAACGCCACGAGTGACGTAATTTCACTAAAACAATACAAGCTTCGATAGGATGCTTCATGTGGAAGTACTGTGGTATGCGAAAGTTTGGGAACCCCTTGCAGAATCTGTAAAAATGTGAATAATTTGAACAAAATAAGAGAGATCGTACAAAAAGCATGGTAATTTTAAGTAGGCTATACTGTAAGACATTTTACATAAAAATATGTTTACATATAGTGAGAAAAGAAAAGATAAGAAAAGTGAACAATTTTTTAAATAACCTCCTTCAAAAGTTTGGGAACCCCTGGTTCTTAATACTGTCTGTGGTTACCTGAATGATCTATGTGATGGTTGTTCATGTGTGTCCCTTGTTTGCTCTGAACAGTTCAACTAAGCACTGTTATTATCTATAAAAAAAAGTCCTCCTGGTACTGCAGATTTTTCATTTTTTCCAGCATGTTTTGTATATTTGAACCCTTTCCAGCAGTGACTGAATGATTTTGAGATCCATCTTTTCAGACTGAGGACACTTGAAGGACTCAAACATAAATATTAAAATACGTTTAAACATTCGCTGATGCTCCAGAAGGAAACACAAAGCATTAAGAGCCAGGGGTGAAAACTTTTTTCTGAGGATCAAGGTCAATTATTCTTCATTTGTCTTCAGGTAAACATGCAAGTATCCACTGTTGCTTCCGAATGGCAGTTCTAACTGGGAGAAAAAAAATTTAAATAAATCAACAAACTAAGATAAAATCATCCTGTTTTAAAGTGTTTACCCCCCAGCTCTTAATGCATCGTGTTTCCTTCTGGAGTATCAGTGAAAGTTTGAACCAGTAGAAAGCAAATGTTTATACTGAGGGGGAAATAAATGTCATTTTTAATTTGATAGCTGCAACACGTCTCAAAAAAGTTGGGACAACAGGGCCATGTTTAGCTCTTGGGTTCAAAGTTGTCCTTTTCTCCAGAAATAAAACTGTTACTGCTGACACATATTTTTGACATATTTTTGAACGACTGAAAGAATTAATTTGTTAATTTGAGGCGTTTTTCTATTATTTATTTATTTAGTCTTCGGGCTTGTTGAAACGCGCAGAACGCTAAATTGTAAGAATGTATCCATACCTAATGTACAAATAAATTAGTTTTGTTTGTGTTTCATGAAAAATTAACCCATTCTAACACACATACACAAAAAACGGACGCTATTTTGTGTTTATTATTGGTTCTTTGAGTTTGACTCTACTTCGAGACGTATTTTATAGCGCATTGTATGCGGCTTATTAGGTAGAGCTGTTATTTTTCCAGAGGTAAAGTCTCGTATTGGACACTAGATGGCGCTTGGAGTATTTGCCATTCACAGTTTAAAAAAAGTGCTGTTTTGACAAAATATGTAGTTACTGCATTTGCTTTTGGGTGGCATCACTGTTGGCTATACGGAAAAAATATATCGTTTGTTAGCAGTTAATTACCCCCAAAAGTGAGTAAATAACAACCATCAGACATCTGTATGATACCATAAATATTACAAAAGTGAATAATACATTGCATTTACACCTAAAATGACTCTCAGACATTGACAGACAAAAAAATGTTGGAGTAATACCACATACATGTGTAGGTCAATATAGACCAAGACCCAACTGCTTGATTGTATCATTGCAAAATAGAAACTATATATTATCTTCTGGCTCAAAGCTGCCAAATGCCACTAGCGGCATGAAGATATTGAGAAATTATAAAAAGCACTATATATAAAAAAATCTGACTTGCCTAAAATATAATTGTATCACACGGTTTTACAGAGTGAATCGTTTGCATTTTAGATTCAGTATTTGACCATTAAGTCTATTTAGCTGAACATAAAGTCAGACTGTGGGTTTCATATTAGCAGAAATGGAAAAAAAAAGTTCTTTAACCACACGCTAATGGCACCTAAACAGTGTCTGTGCCAAATGTCAACCACATCCAGTAATGTTCATGCAGAATCTGTTAGTCCACCAGCAGATCAAACCACATTTCCGCTTAGATGTACGTAAATCAGATTCTAATTCTGAAAACAGGACACAAAATGTTTCTTGTTGTTTTGGGGATTCTTGAAGAGGCAATAAATGTGAAACATGAAAATGTTCCATTGGTCCACCACAAGATTGATAATAAATGTCCTTTGTATTAAATGTCTTTTGTTTTTAAATGTCCTTGTTTTACATGACACATTATTTAAGAAAGAATTTCATTACTCCACCACTGAATATCGCACTTTAACAATCCCAAAACTCAGTCAACAAATTTTAAACAGCTTATATGAAACTACAGACTTTGAGGTTGTCACGGGAGCTTCCTGTGAAAGTCACCAAAGCGGGTCTATAACTTGTTTGTTCATCTTCTCATAGCGATAGGCGCATACTCCACGTGGTCATCCTCTTTAACATCCTGTAAAAAACACATTTAACATTTCAGTTAAAAAAAATTAAATAATTAATTCAGTCTTATTTATGTCTGCGACATCATGTTGCTTTCTAAAAGTATTGTAAATATCTGAAAAGAATGTACAGTATGTGAAACTCTGATGATTTGGACTTTGAGGTCATTAGTTGATGAAGGAAATACTTAATCAGTGAGCACAAATGTAGATCTATTACTCTTTAGTTATGCAGAAGTGCTGTGAGTATTTTGACATATGAGTCACCGCTTCACATGCTGAATACCGATCTTATGACTTTTATACATATCTAATATGATGCTGTTTCGTGCTTTTGTCTCTGTCACACACAAGCACACAATGTTGAAATGAGATACACAACAATTAATTAGTACTGATCTTACCGGTTTCTGTTGTTTTCTTTTGTAGAACGTCGGCTCAATGTAAGTGATTTCATCTTCGTTAGTCTCAACTGTTTCAATAATAATAATAATAATAATAATAATAGATTAAAACAACATAGCATTTCTGTGTTTTCAGTATGTTTTTGCATATTATTTGTGGATAATTTTGCCACTGTTCATCAAAACCTGAGGTCCATAAGCTCAGCTCAATAAGGCTTATGATCAATCATTTCCAAAAAGAAACACAAAACCTGTGCTACTTTACAGAAAAAAAGTTGATAAAAAATATTCAGTCCAATGTTTGGTATTAATTGTCATAGTTCTGTCTGTTTGTAGTCTTGGTTTATCCCATTGTCTCCCCCTGCTAATCTGTCTGCTTTGGTTCAGTCCTTGTTAGAGTCATTTGTATCACCTGTCTTCAATGACTAGTAGTGATGGGATTTATGGCTCTTTGAGGGGATCCGGATCTTGGCGATCCGTTCCTTTCAAAGAGCCGTTCAAAAGAACGGCTCTTTTGGCTCTTTTTAAATATTTAGTCAGTTTTAAGAAGCCAGTTTGGGGGCATCTCAGTTTATCCTGGAAATAATCACTGGGAGGAATTATGAGGTGAGATTTGTAGTCAAAAAATTAAAACTCAGATATCACACACCAATATCTGAGTTTGAATTATTCTGAAATATTAGAACAATTATTACCTCATTTGTCATGTGTGGACTATATTCCATAGGGTTGCACAACATCCCTCTGCTTAGACAGTGGCATCACTATTTTGGATTTACCTTTAGTACAAAGTGTGTTGCTGCGTCCCAATTCGCATACTTATACTATGCCCTTAAAGTATGTACTCTTTTTGTGAAGAAAAAGTACATACTTTTGAGTATGTAGCAGAAAAGTAGGCAAGCTTTGGGACATAGGCCTACTACTTCAACTGTTGCTTAGTTACCTAAATCCTGTCACTGTTTAAACTGCCTTGTCAGTTAATATCATCTACATTTCGTTTAATTTGATTTCCTACCGTATTAGAGAGAAATGAAGAGGCACATTCTTATACTAGTCTTTTATGCCGAGAACTTTGCTCGTGTTTGCATAATGATGCATTTAAAAGTTAATGACCAAACCTATCATTATAAAAGTTCATAATGTTGCTGCACATGAAATATACCATGGATAACATTATTTAAATATTATTTATTAGGTTACACATTGATTAGTTATCTCAAAAACCCCTTTCTCTACCTGTCCCTGGTAGCGCGTATCCGCCATGTTTGTAGTTTTGTGGGCAATATTAGCCGTTAGAGCGTGCATTGATCGGCACTTCGAATTCTTAAGTTAAGTAGTAGACCATCCGGGAATAATTTGTGTGCATCTGTGTGAAACACTCATAGGAAAAAAGAACGACAGAAAGAACGGCTCTCCCCCAGCCGCGACTCGGCTCCTATCGTTCATGTTTATGAGCCGTTCAAAAGAATCGGTTCGTTCGCGAACGTCACAACTCTAATGACTAGTATAAGTCTGTCTTTGCTTTGTGTATGTTGCGTGTGTGGAAAGATTTTATGTTCCTCATCAGTCTGCTCCTTGGATTATATTAAAAGACTCTGTTTGTTTGTAATTCGTGTCTCGTCGTTCCAGCACCAAACCGTAACATTAATATAGCATCACTGGAAATGTATAAGCAACTTTTTGTATTGGCTGGTCTTTTTTTTTAGATTGGGGAAAATAGTAAAAATCCCCAGTACAGTACAGAAAAGTACAAAAATTGTCTAATCTTTGGGAAAGTTTTTTATATTCTGTGTGAGCCAAGTCAGTAGTATGTTTTAGTCCAATGTGTCACTATAAAGTAACATTTTCATAAAAAAGAAAATCCTCTCTAGGTCAAAATGGCCACACAACACAAGGGTTAAAAGAAGCTATGCTATTAAAGTATATTATTATAAATTATAAAATTAACACTTGCCTTCTTTATCTGTTTTTCTACATTTCCTGCAAAAACAAAAGATCACGACTGCAGCTACAACCAGCAGAAATCCAGCAGCAGCAGCAGAGATCGGCACTATTTTAGATGCTGAGTCTGTAAAAATACAGCGAGACAATCATTAGTGTGATCTATTGTGAACATCACAGTTACAGTATTTTGCTGCAGTATTTCAGGTAAAAGTTTTTAGTTTGTTTCAATGTTTACCATGGCAGTAAGAATGTAATGTTTTTAAGTGTTTCATTTGATAATACCTAGAATATCAAAATCAACTGCGACCGAATTTCTTATTTAGCGCCTAAACTCTGGAAAAATCTACCTAACACTGTTCGGGAGGCAGACACACTCTGTCAGTTTAAATCTAGATTAAAGACCCATCTCTTTAACCTGGGCTACACTTAAAACATTTCTATAATCCAAATCCATTATAGGATTGTTAGGCTCTATTAATTAAGTCAACAAGAGCTGGGAGTACTTCCCATAACACCCGATGTACTCGCTGCATCTTAAGAGGATTGGTATCTATGCTCATATTAGTCTGTTTCATGCTTATTCTGAAGTCACCGTAGCCACCATACAGTCTGTATCTACGGTAGATCAGATGGTCACTGCAGTCCCTCGGATCCAGTCCGTACCTAGCCCAGATGGTGGATCAACACCTAGCCTCTATATCTGTGACCTCTATAGCCCTGAATGTCAGGGGAGACCATGTCAACTAGATGAACACCAGAGACAGACCCCCAGTGAAGACCTCGTCACCTAGACTGCAATCGGCACAGGACCAAAGGAATCTGATGAGTCCTCTGCAATCTGACTTGCTGCAACATGGAACAGACTGGTTTCGTCTGGCCAGAGGAGAACTGGCCCCCCAACTGAGCCTGGTTTCTCTCAAGGTTTTTTTCTCCATTTCTGACACCGATGGAGTTTTGGTGGGGCTTAGTATGGCTTGGTCGGGGACACTTAATTTCTAGTGATATCGTATACTATTTGAATTAAACTGAGCTGGATGATGACATCACTGTGTAAGGTTGAAAATTATCAAGGACTTCTGCTTTCCTGCCCCAAACATATCTTCAGAAACAAAAGGGACTGATAGTGAGCAAGTCCTGTAGGCCAAAATGTGCATACATCGGGGGTCTGCTAATTGTCACACCTTTGGGTGAAGCTGTAATTTGCTGATTGGTCAGTTTGAAAGTCTCACATTTGGGTTTTAGTCAAAGGGTCAAGGAAAGGATAAAAGAAGATTGTCGCTGTTGCTCGGCCCTTCTTTTTACCTTGCTCTCTCTTTCTTTGCAGGAGCTCTGCTCCCCCCCACCTCCCACCTCCCACCCCCCCTCTCTCTTTCTCTATCTTTCTCTCTCTCTCAGGTAATATTTTACATACATACTGGGTACAATTAACTGTCAATTTTTACCAACCTTCATCTGTTTTGTAACCAATTTAAGTGTAACCATAACGAAATATTGTTATTAAACCATTTTAATGCTATAATATCTGCTGACTAGTTTTGATTCAATATTAAAATTGACCTGCTACCTATCGCAATACAATGTAGTCACTCAATAGCAACGCTCTTCCACATATTTAGCTATTATAAACTGTGCTTATTTTCGTCGTTGATATAAGTGGCAGTGGGTGGTAATAGACTAGAGATGTACAGCTTCATACCATCATGCTGATAACACCTGAACCACTGGAAACCACCATTACAACTGTATTCAATGATGAACTGCCTTAAACTGAAAATGTATTGTTTACTGTTGTCCTTTATTGTTGTTCCCATTATTAACATGCTACTGTCCTATTTAATACTGAAAAGTTGCTTTGACACAACCTGGATTGTTAAAAGTGCACTATATAAATAAAGGTGGCTTGACTTGACATTTTAGGCTGAAAGGCAGCAAAGGTGCAAAGTTGACATTATACAATTATGTCTAAGCAATAACATGCCTCTTATCCTTGCAACCAGCTCTAGTCATTATAATCAACTCAAATAAACACACACACACACACACACACATATATCAGCGCTGTCGTACCTGAACATGTGTGACAGAGTTTGCTGATGTCCAGATGTTGAGTCTGGTTTCTGAAGGGATTGTTGAGCACACATCTGTAGGTGTTTTTATCGTGATATTCCACCTCCAGAGGTAGAGAGAGACTGATGCTGAGATCAGACACACTGATGCTGGACAATAAACTGTTTCCTTTGTACCAGGAGAGAGTCACATCACTCACATTCACCACTGAACACACCAATGAACAATTCTGCTGGGATGATGATAATGATGATGTTGTTGTTGATGATGATGATAAACAATCTCTGGTGATGTTAGGAGTGGGCAAAGAAGCTGAGAAATAGAAACATTAGAGTAAATAATACTGTTTCATCTGCTGAGTTAGAGTTTTTGATGTCATACATGTGTTTGTGATTTCAGTGAGATAACAACCTTGGGATAATTATTTAAAAGAAAACTGTTTAATTTGTTTAAAATTAAAGTCAAAATTAATGTGTATCTCAGATGTATTAATTTTTAAGACTGAAAAGTCTTTAGGATGCATATACTTTAAAGCTACGAAAACAAAATAAATAAATACAAAAAAAGAAGGTATTTAGCTTAGCTCACCATAGACCATAAGACTGAAATTCTTGCTCACACTGTTGGACTGTAGTTTATAGAGTCCAGCTTGTTGAGTTGTGATGTTTGTGATGGTCAGAGATCCAGTTTGATGATCCAGCGTCAGTCTGTCTCTGAATCTCCCATCAAGAACATTATCGTACACAGTGACGCTGTCAGCCATTACATCGATTTGAGCTATTAAAGTGTTTTCAGTTCCAAACCTCCATAAAATCAAATGATCATCCATCATTTCAGTAAGACCAGTGTTTAGAGTGACTGAACCCCCCTCCATCACTGACTTCAGTCCATCACCAAACACACCTGATGAACAGAGAGTTTGTCACAGATCATATTATATGAAACCTAGAAAACAAAATAATTTTGAATATTTTTCAACCTTGACACTGTAAAACTTAGTTTTTTTGTTTGTTTGTTTTTTTATATATATTTAATGGGATATTCACATGATGAGCTCATGTAAACGGGTGGACTGAATTTTCTTAATTTGATCTTGTGTGATGTTAGACCTGAATCCAATAGATCTTACAGCAATATTTTAGTTTAATTTCATAATATATATTTTTTCTAGAAATATGCAAATCCATCATATTACCCAAAGTGTGAACTAAATCAGTAAATATATATATATAAATTATATATACATATATATATATATATATATATATATATATATATATATATATATATATATATATATAAGCACAAAAACACACAACTTACCATTTACTTGCCACCAACACAAGCAGAACAAAAGGACAGCATGATCCATTTTCTTTGAGTATGCGAACATTCTAATGAACATATCTGAAAGCTGCCCGTTTAGACCTAAGTGTGATGTTAGTGTGTGTGGATCCTCCCCCAACAGGATTCGACCACCCTTCACTGATCACATACTAGGGGTTCACTTAAATTACAGTTACAATATATATAATTAAGACTCACTGTATAGTTTTAAAAGTTTACTTTTAACTTTTTTGGCAGTTTAGTAAGTCAGTCTTTCATTATTTTTGAGTCAATGTTTGTGTGTGTGTATACACACCAGGACATGGAGAATTAATGCCATTGAATTAATTTATAACTTAATTCATAACGCTGGAATATGTTCTCTGTGTCTATAAGTAATGAATGATGAGTAAGAAAAAAATTATATATTATATTTCTTATATTTCTCAAACAGGAGTACAGCTTTTTTGTAAAAAGGAAGTCAAACTGTGAGGTTCATGTTAAAAAGGAAATGAAGGGACCCAATAATACGCAAAATTTTCCATGCATCAGGTCAAACTATATTTCTTTGCAAATAAATGAAACCACAGATTGTTTCGCTTTGACGCAATGCTCAGCTGCTGGTGAATAGCGTTCATTCTCTTCGCTAGAAAAAAAATGCGTCCTGTTTATTAAGAATGTGGTTTAAAAAACGTGTCTGTGTTCGAATGCAACCACATGGAGGGCTTCTGTTTACCTTGAAATAGTTTATTCTGTATTCAGAATCCATAAAAAAAAAAAAAAAAAAAAAGAAGGTTGGAATGGAAACCTTAAAGCTTTCAAAGTTGCTTTGGACAAATATAGGTGTATATGCATCACTTATGTTTACAAGATAAAGTCCACGAATTCAGTCATTCATCAGTGCAGTGCTTATGTTTATTTATTTATTTTTTATTTTATTTTTTTGCTTGTATGTTTGTGTGTGCGAGAGCTTTCCGTGACAGCGAACCAGACAGAACCACCTTTGTTATGTTTTAAATCCATTATACTATTTCTGGCGGCATTCTCACTGGCCAGTTTAAAGGGAAACGAAACTTACTTGGCCGGTCACGTGATTATTTCAGAAACGAAACACTGATACGAAATTTAAATTGCGAAACTTAAATATATCCGATATGTGCACTATAGATATGTTGCTCATGTTTCATACGTAACATGACTAATACATCGTACCTCACAGATTAAGTCTATCATGCCAACCGGAAACTCAAACACGCAAACAGACCAGCTACCAGAAAACAAGCTTAGATTGGTTTAATATATTTTTCACCTAGAATGTGATTCAGTGTGATCGGTCCTGGAGTTACACTGTCCTAAAGAGTTTAGAACCAACCTTAATCAAACACACCTGCCTGTAGCTTTATAATGCAAGACATTGATTAGCTTATTTGTTATTATTAGCTAAATTATGTAGGACAGTGGCCAATGCCAATCCCTTACCTGGAAGACTATGTTTATCGCCCCGCCTATAGGCTACAGACCTTATAAAACCACAGCTGGTATCGTTTTCTTGTATTAGACACATCAGAGCCAGTAGGCTATGTAATATAAGTCTGCGATCCGCCGTAAAACAAGAAGAAGAAGAAGAAGGCGGCTATGTAATACGTGTTCTTTTTTTGTCTTTGTTTTTCTTTGTCCTTTCTTGTTTCCCCCTACACCTTTTTCGAATTGGGAACCCCTCTATAAAGGAGGAAACAAGATGCATTCTGTTCTAGGGAAAAGTGTAATGAGAGGCTACCTACTTACTCTGTTTGTTTTTCTTCCTCATGGTAAGTAATTTGTAATTTCAACAAATGCACAATGCTGTTTTGTTTTGGCGAGCTTCCGTGGCAGAGAATTCCTGTTTTAACCTACTTGGCGCATATAGGCTACTGCATTAGCCTATTGAGCACATATATCTTTTTTGTATTGTAATGTTGTGCGGATACTTGTGTATATAATATCAATGTAAATCGTATGCGCAACTCTGTTGTAACGGGAACATTTACAACAGCCATACAGTCTGAAATTACTGCTTTTAAAAGATTTTAAGAACTTACAAGCTGTAACAGAGGCACCAGTGCAGATGCGTTGATAACGCATAGGCAGCGCAACATGCAATAATAAAAGTCCCGAGGCTGTAATCGTTTCTTTAGAAATCACCTTTAAGTTTCGTTCTCTGTTCGTCACTTGCGCACCTTAATTTGGGTGTGCCGGATCTTTATTGGAAATAAACTGACACAGTCTAGTTGGTGAAACTGTGAAAAGTTTTCAAAACAGTATGTTTATGTATCAATAACGATTCGATCTACATTAGTTTATATGATCACTTTTTTAAAAATCGTTCGTAGTAGTAGTTTAGTATTGGTGTTTAGCGAAGGGTAAAAAAAAACCTTTTTATCTATATTTTTTATAAAATATAATGTAACCACAAACATTATTTTGTGTGTGTGTGTGTGTGTGTGATTAATTATAGGTTATTGATAGGTAAACAACAGTTATACATAAAGGGAATCTATTTTTTCTCACTCTGTGTTTCTCGTTGATATAGCTTGCTTGATTTTGTATTTACAACCCTTTCTGTTGTACGCGAACGGTTTCATTTAAAAATAAAAATATGTACACATGCTCTATCATAATGTTAAATGGCAAAATGTTTATGGTCAGTTTAGATAAAACATTCAGTCCATATTTTCATTTTAAAATGGCGAAACAACCAAAAAAAAAAAAAAAAAAAGTAGTTTAAGTAGCTGGATTTTTTTTTTTAAAGTAAATAAATAAAGATAGGGGTCTCTTCATTCCACTTCAAATAAAGTTTTCTAATTATTCCAACACGTTTCTGGGCCTTTTTACTGTTCTTAATTCCTGTGATGGAAAGTAATTATCAATACAATTTATTTTAAAAACAAAAAAAATAAGGTTTTGTCTTCATACATTTGTATTTATGAAGGGGGAAAATCCAGATCAACATTATATTAATGAAAAAAAAAACATTATTTTTTTTATTTTTTATTATCTAATATACAGTCACTGGATATTAAAACAACTGTCAAATATAAATGCATCTTGTATTTCAAAGTAAATAAATGCATAAAGATATGAGGCTGAAATAAATAAAAGTAAATAAATATTTCTTCACCAGAGATTTTTATAATCTACAATCATTGGAGTTCTCATTGGTGTGATTCTAAATTTCATGTCAAATGCACACATGCAGTAATAATTGTGTATCTGTAATTCCAGGTGTGGTTGGTGATGATGTGATGACAGTGATGGAGGGCAAATCAGTCCTTTTGCACTCTGGTGTTACCAAACAACAACATGACAAGATGCTGTGGTATTTCAATGACACTCTGATAGCTCTGATCAATGGAGAGCCCAGTAAGAGCTGTGTGTATGATGGCGAAGGTGGGATGTTCAGAGACAGACTGGAGGTGGACTATGCAACTGGATCTCTGACCATCACAAACATCAGACCTGAACACACTGGGCGTTATGAAGCAAATTTCATCCAAAGCAAGAGCTCAGGAACCAGTCACAGCCTGAACCGAAACAGCAAGTGTAACAGCGCAAAAATCACCAAGAAAATGAGCAACATTGGCGACACCGTAAAAACATTCAGTGTTTTCGTCACTGGTAAGCAATTCATACTATTCATGCATTGCCTGAAGGTGACCTCCCTAAACAATGACTTTCAAACCGGTTTAAACTTGTTCCTTGTTTATAGAAAAACAACTTCATAACATATTTTGAGGCAGACAAGATTACAGACTGATACTCTTTAGTCTTTTTTTTTTTTTAGCATACATATGATTTAAAATAGATGATATTTAAAATAATAGAACTGGTCTTTTACAACAATACAATGATTAATTATTTTGACTGGCAATATGTTTCTTGTGTTGTTTGAACACATTGTAATTTTAGTAAGGCAGCACTGTTTCTTCCCTGTTTGAAAAGGTTTTCCTGCTGCTACAAATAAAAAGAACTGCCTTTAAAAAAATAAATTAATTAAAAATTTGTTTTTGTTTTGTTGTTATTTCATTGTGTTTTCCAGCCTCTCTGTCTGGTCCGGAAAAAATCAATAAAGAATTGTACTATACGGAGAAGGAACAAGAGTTTGAAAAGAGTATGTTTTTATCCTTCCCTTTTTTGTTTCGTTGATCTACAATGGGTTACACTATATTTTATTAGTTAATTTATAAAAGCACATTATATTAGTGTTACATTACAGTAATTACAGTATATTAGTGGCATTTTATTTCTTTTAAAACGAGTGTTAAATGTATTATCCATGCAGTGAATTGTTTCTTGAACTGTCTGTCTGTCTCTGTTTTAGATTCGGTACCATCTTTAAGTCTTATATTGGGAATATTTGCTGGTGTTGGTTTTCTGCTGGTGGCTGCTGCTGTTGCTGGTGTGATTTACTTTGCACGTTACAGGAGGTCTAACAAGGGCAAGTATCACCTACTGTACATATGCCATTGTGAGAGGAAAACGTAATATTTTTAAAGCAAATTCAGTGTTTAATTGTCTGTGCATTTTTGTTTTAACAGAAGACATGGAGGAAAACAAGTCTGAGCAGCTGTTGAAAGTCCCAATATGAGGTAAAATATATAGAATTACTGTAGCATGTCCAAAATAGTAGGTTGCAAATGGTCTGCTAGAATCTGCTAGGTCTGCTTTGTCATCCAAGAAGTTCATGCCTTTCTTTTTTCAGTTGGTAAGAAATTGTTTCTTGAGGAAAATCAGGAATTCTCTTCATATAGTGGACTTCAATGGTGCCCCCAAGTTTGAACTTTCTAAAAGGCAGTTTAAATGCAGCTTCTAGTGGCTCTAAACGATCCCAGCCAAAGAAGATGGGTCTTATCTAGTTTTTCTAAACAAATTGATAATTTATATACTTCTTAACCTCAAATGCTTGTCTTGTCTGGTCAGAACAGTTAGGGTATGACGAAATACTCAACGTCTTGTTTACTACTTCAACGTCAAAATCATCCCTTTTGTAAAGGACGTTTAATCTATTTGCATGTTCACTTTGTAAACACTGGGTCGGTACTTCTGCATCGATGTAGAACGATTCTGAAGTCGGGGAAGAAAACGAGATGAAAGTTCTTCAACATACCCCCAAACTGTATTAACCATATTGAACCAGAAAAAAAAAATAAAAATAAAAATAAAGTTTACGCAGACTTAGACAAGACGAGAGTTTGAGGTTAAAACATATACATTGTCAATTTGTTTAGAAAATTACCCATCGTTTCACTAGATATGGCCCTTCTTTCTCGTTTAGAGCCATTTGAAGCAAGCTGTATTTAAACTGCATTTTGGAAGTTCAAACTTTGGGAGGCCCCATTGACGTCCACTATATGGAGATAATTCCTATTTTTTGTTTCCTCAAAAAATTAAATTTCTTATCAACTGAAGTAAGAAAGACATGAACATCTTGGATGAAGGGGTGAGTAAATTATCTGTAAATTTTTGTTCTGGAAATGAGCTCCTCCTTTGAGACAACAGATGGTATAGTGAACACAAGATCAGATTTTTTCGCTTCAGTTCTGAGACAGTCAGACACAAATGGATTTGAGTTGTGTCTTTAGTGAATTTAGGTTCAAAATCAAGTTAAAAATGTTGATGCTTCATTTTCATGACCTTGCTTATATGGTATCAGCCCATATATGGTATCGTTTGAAAGCTTAGAGTTTCCTTTTACCAACTTTTAGTTTTATGATGAATAAAGTAGTAAAATTAAGCTTAGAATTTCTTTCATACCACACACGAATTTCCGCCAGATGACTGCGAAGAATTTTTGCAAAGGATGTGTATTTCTTATATTTTTCACAAAACAGACAAGTCATATATAAGTCAGAAAGCTCTTATTCTCAGGAATGACCAACACAGATCGAATGATCTTCAATTGAATTGCGATGTCAGAATGTTACCTCAGAGGATAAAAAATATTTTCTGTTATCCTTCTGCACATACTACTGCTTCAGTCAGCCACAAACAGACGAAATTCCATATCTTTTAGATTAGGATCTCTTCTTTCAAACAAAACCATTTTCACTTCCGTTTTTCTTCGCTTCCATTGGTAAGATATCCATTGTTTTGCGCACTGATGCGCCTTGTCTGGAAGATGCGCTCTACAAATCATAGCTGCTGCAGGCAACGCAGTAAAGTACAGGAGGTGTTTCAGTTAATACACAGGCAAACATAAAAATTAAACACAATTCAGTGAATAATCAAGAAAAGTGCCTTGGTATGTGGTAAAATAGGTTTCTAGGGGAAATGTACCTTTATAAAAATTTTTTTTTTTTTTTTTTTTTTACAAATAAAACGCACAAAAACACTTCTGGGGGGAGTGTGACTACCTTCGGTAATAATTCAATAACTTCTAGTTAGAAACTGTTATATGAAAATTATTTTTTGGTACATCCTGAGACCTAGTGGAATCAAACAATATAAGTTGAAGAGAGCTGGGAAACACAGAACCTGAATAACAGACTTTCAAAAAAAAAAAAAAGGTGTGTGTGTGTGTGTGCACTGTAATATTTGGAATGTACATAATGTTATTTATGAAGAATTACACTGATATTATGTAGTTTAAAGGAGAACTCCGGTGTGATATTGACCTAAAGTGTATTGAATCATGATACCGAGTGTGAACGTACCTTGCATATCTCATCTCGTCTTGTCCACTGCTGTCCGAAATCTGGGGTCAGTTAGCCGATGCTCACAACAGGTTGTCAATGAGAGTCAAAGGGGCATCGAGGCAGTCATGTAAATAAATCACTGTTTTACGCCATTTACGAGGCACAAAGTAGCGCCACACTTCATCGGTAGACTTCCAAGGGCCCCGACATTTAAAACGAGACATTGAGAACTCAGAAAAAGCACCGGTAGTTTATTTAAGAGAAGATTTATGCAGACAGTAACTGCAAGATGTTTCGCGGCCGCCGCCATCTTGAATTGAAAGTCTACCGATGAAGTGTGGCGCTACTTTGTGCCTCGTAAATGGCGTAAAACAGTGATTTATTTACATGACTGCTTCAATGCCCCATTGACTCTCATTGACAAGCTGTTGTGAGCATCGGCTAACTGACCCCAGATTTCGGACAGCTGGACACAAACCGAGATGAAATATGCAAGGTACGTTCACACTCGGTATCATGATTCAATACACTTTAGGTCAATATCACACCGGAGTTCTCCATTAAATGGTTTTCTATACAATGAAAACATTTTTTTCTATTTTTTTTTTTCCTCCATTGTAGGAGTATAGGGCAACCATTTGAAATTAGGTACGCCAAATGCAGGCGGAAATCCCCGAAATAGCCGCAGAGTTTAAGAGATTAAAAATATTAGACCGGTGCATTAAGCCTAGCAGTCTAAACACAACCTAGATCAGGATTGCCCAACCCTGTTCCTGGAGATCTCCTATCCAGCAAGGTTCAGCTTCAACCCTGAAGAAACCCACCTGAACCAGTTAATTAATCTCTTAAGTAGCACTTGATAATTACAGACAGCTGTGTTGAGCAGGGCTGGAATGAAAATCTGCAGGTAGGTAGATCTCCAGGAGCAGGGTTGAGCAGCCCTGACCTAGATCCATAGCAATATCTCCAAGATGCTATAGAGAAACCTACCTATTGCATGTATCTAGATATTCATCATTTATGAACAGTAGCCTGTGTTTTACCTCTGAATAAATGGATTATCAGCAAAGTCTTCATAATGGAAAATAAACACTGTAAACTGAATCTTATTAAAAGATCATGACAGATGTATTGATTTTCTATAAATGTAAACACTGTTCATTTTGCTCTCCTCACCTGTGAATTGTTTTTTGTTTTTGTTTTCTTACAGAAAGAGAGAGGTCTCATTATCTATATACTGAACAGGATCAGCCGATACTTATTGATCTTAGCCATCCTTAGCCTCTTTAATGTCTTTATTTCTTCTTCTTCTTCTTCTTCTTCTTCTTTTTCTTCTTCTTCTTCTTCTTCTTCTTCCCTAAAAGTATAATGGCGACAGCGATCATAAACTTGGCAGGACGATCCCAGTTGTGCATCGCTACTCAGGCGCCCAGATGCACATCTGTACGATACTAGGTGGCGCCATGATGAGGTGACTTGCATTTTTGCATTGACAAAGCGAATGAGAAATATTTTAATAAATATAATTGATTTATAACTCATTTGGGGAATCTAGCTTTAGGAGTCTGTAGGGCCAAAATAACTAATGAAAACAACTAATGATTATATACCTCTAACTGCTCTTGTCCACAAAAGTAAAGAAAAGATTTTTACTTCCAATTACTTCCCTAACTCCCTGTCCAAAAACAGTCACTAAAGAATGTGCATGTGGTATCACCAATAAGTTGATTAATCAAACTGACAAAAGCACAAGGCTGATGCAGAAAGTGACAAAGGAGGTTTTTATAAGTAGCTAAGAGTCAGATGATCAAGCAGGGCATGGCACCAATTAGACTGCAGGAACCAATCGGACATCTTCCTGGACAGATGACATAACAAGGACATATAAAATAGGATAAAGTGGATTTACATTATTGAAGCACCAATACCATTTTCCAGACTGATCCATTTATGACACCAAAATTCTGAGTACTGGCTAATAAAAATATTACAAAGTACTGAAAATTATTTTTGGAAGAATTTTAGAACAAGTATGTGCTATTAAATTAAAAGGTATATATTAAAGTATACTTTAATATGTATAGCACCACTTTTTAATAGGGCAACAATATATGACAGATATGACAGAGAAATATAAGCTATTGATAATCTTTAAGTGCGCTAAACTAAATTCTAAATATTCAAATATATAGACGTTTGCTATTTGAATGGGTTCCTATGGAGACTGGAATAGAAGAGCTTACGATCTAATGTTAGAATTCGTAATGGCGGCACTCATCTTTTACTCTGAAAAAGGTCTTTATAAATACATTTTTGGACATTGTAGTAATAAATACAGTGAAAGCATAACTCAAGTTGTATTACGATAAATAATTGGTATAAAAAAAAAATAAAATCTCCTAAATATACAAATATTCTGTCAGCAACCAAACAAATGTTAGTGGCTAATAACATCAATTCTGAATGGCCTGCCATTATGCAAATGGACATATCATGTGAACTATTTATGTTTTCACTAATAACTAATTTTCTACTTTCTACATGTGGAAAACAATTAATTCTGAATGAAATTAATCACTTTTTGATGCTCAGAAAGAAACTAATTAAAAACTATCAGGTATTTTAGTCATTCTTTTTCTGTTGCTTTCTGTCACTAGATCTAGAAATTCATTTGTAGAATGACGGTACTGGTGAAAATATTATAAGTTGTACCAAAACTACATTTCAAAGTACAATGTTAAAAAGAAACATGTATTTATAAAAAAAAAAAAAAAAAAAAAAAATTCTAAATTCAAATAAAGTTTTGAGCTGCAAGGTCTATCTCATTATTTGTTTGAAATTGCCCTTTGATGTCATTTGATATGTAATTTGTCTAAATTGGTCCACACATACATCACATATCTTACATCAGTAAAAAAAAAATATGACTTCTTTTTCAGCCGAACAGTAAGAGGGCATGATTTCTTTGGAAGTTTCATCTAACCCTATCACCGAAGATTCGAGATGGATTTTGCAACTGGATTGCTAATCAAGCACATGGGCCTTTGGTACTTGGACCCCTGTGATGCTGATTGTGGCTTTATTTATATATATATCTTTATTCACTTATTAGCGGTCCAAGCACAGATGTTTTTGTGGAGAAGATTTTTCTTTAGTTGTTTGTTGAAGGTTGAGATGATCTCAGCAGATCCGATGGGGGTTGAATCCAGTGTTGGTAAAAGTTACTTTTTAAAAGTAATGCTTTACAATATTGTGTTACTCTATAGAAAGTAACTATTTGTGTTACTTTTTATGGAAAGGCCCTTTCATGCCAAAAGTGAAATGAATATGCTTCAGACTGAATTAAATGCCTCTCCCTCTGGACCTCACTCCAATTTCTCTCAATATGGGGACAGTCAGTCAATAAATGGAAAAACAAACTTACTTACTTGAAAAAGTAACTATGATATTTTGTTGTAAATTTAAAATAAATGTTTAGTTACTTAAATAAGGTATATAAAGGTATAAAAAAAGAATGCCGTGAATGCTTAAACCATCACTTATTTGAGGGCTCAAATTCACTGTTCAGAACATTAACAATTATTAGGTCATTTCTGCTTTGACTGAATGATATATATATATATATATATATATATATATATATATATATTTTTTAATTAATTAAATTTTAAGTTAAAACTCCCGCTCAGGTGATACTTGGACCATGCAAATGCCAAAAATAACATCTTTGAAATTTTGCCAAGTAACATTGCAAACAACAATAAAATCATAGAACACATCAGATTTTATTATTTCCTCTTTTCCCCCTGATGTTTATATTATTTAAAAAAATGCTATATACATGCTATAATTTAAATGTATCATTTAGGCATGTTGACAATAACTATAGGCTGTCTTCAACACTGTCTATGATATGTTTACAGGTGACTTTTAAAATTTGCTTTGCTTGAGAAAGCGTTAAAATATACTCCAGAGGCAAAGCGCAGTAACTACATGTGCACATTTGGTCAAAATTGAGTTAAGGCTTCAAATGGACTTTGTGACAACTGTTTTGTCTTGTGGCAAAGTCTCCTGGTTCATTTTTTCCCTGGTTCAGTTAATTCGTTCAGAGGAACGAGAGTGTCAACATGTTTGACTAGCTTGTGTAAAAACTTTAAAGGCATTTTTCTCAGTTTTAATGTTGGCGTAGTTACTGCACTTTGCCTTTGCAGGGCAGTATAAAATTACAATGTTTTTTTTTTTTTCATTTGATTCAATATGAAAAATACTAATAATATTTTCAGTTTTGTATTTTCATTGCAGTGCATTTGGAGTGTTGACGACCTTTTTTATGACCCAAGGGCATTGATAAGCAAAACTTAGCTTCGACACACTGAACAATACCTTTAGACCACATTGCTATTTGAACGTAATTCTTTCATCAAATAGTGTGGTTTATTTTTTTCCATATAATATTGAAAATCATTTACACTTTTTTTTCTGAAAACGCCGCTCTCTTAAGGATGCAGTGCCTATATTGGTGAATTCAGTATTACAAAACTGAATGGAAAAATACGTTAATAAAATCTCTAGTTACAATGTTGGCAACATTTGGCATCGAACACAGCTCAGCCACTTAAAATCAAGCATTACAAGTAATTGTGGTTGATTTAGTCTAGCCGAGGAAAAAAATGTTTTTTAACATAATGCTGCCATTATGTCCCTTATTTCAGCAAGACAATGTCAAGATTCATTCTGCACATGTCACGCCAGTGTGGCTCCATAAAAGAGTTCAGGTATTCACCTTTTTCTTCAACTGGGAAGTAAACCTATGGGAAAACTTTAAATTGTGAATAATTAAATGCACTCTTTTTTTCATACATAACATCACTAATACATGGTCTTCACAGGTCTAGTCTGATGTAGATGGTGTCCCTGACTAACCAGCTGCTAAGTACTCAAACATCTTTAAAAGCAGTGAACATCAACCTCCTATGTCCGAATTAAATGGGAGAATGAAGGAAACATCATTATAACAGAAGAGGCTTGGTTAAAAACATGTAAATCCCAATAGGAAACCACAGGATCACACCAGTGGAGGGTATTTGCCTGGAAAAATGCATTTCGATTTTTTTTTTATCTCTGGAACAAAAGCGTCATAGTGAAATATGATCTGGGTGTTGGAGACACTGTAATTCAGAAGTAGCAAATCATCATCATATGTGACCCTGGACCACAAAACCATCCTTCAGTCGCTGGGGTATATTTGTAGCAATAGCCAAAAATACATGGTATGGGTCAAAATAATTGTTTTTTTTTTCTTTTATGCCAAAAATCATTAGGAAATTAAGTAAAAATCATGTTTCATTGAGATTTTTTGTAAACTTCCTATTGTAAATATATTAAAATGTACTTTTTGATTAGTAATATGCATTGCTAAGAGCTTCATTTGGACGACTTTAAAGGTGATTTTCTCAGTATTTTTTTTTTTTTTGCACCCAGATTCCAGTTTTTCAAATAGATGTATCTCAGCCAAATATTGTCCTATCCTAACAAACCATCGATCAATGGAAAGCTTATTTATTGAACCTCAGTTTTGTAAAATTTTACCTTATGACTGGTTTTGTGGTCCAGGGTCACATATATTCACATTATACCCCCGTTTTGGAAAGACATCCACCGGACATTGGAGGCCATATCCAAGATTAATATTCAATTTCAGTTTCATGTGTTATATTTGGGAAATGCATTAAACAAACTTTACACATCTATTGAAAATATTCCTTGTTGCAGCAAAAAAAAAAAAAAAGCTATTACTCGTAAATGGCTTCACCTCTCAAAGAATGGAAAGCAATTGTGATTGTAATATGTAAAATGGAAACCCTTACTTTTTTTTTATTAAAAAAGCAAAATAATTGGCTTTTTTATGGAGTATGTGGAAAGACTTTTTGGACTCTGAGAATTAGCACTGTTCAAATAATTAAAATTATATCTCAGTAAGGTAAATTTAATGTAGCAAGATCACCATTTCACATGTGCCTTATACTGGCTGGTGAGTTTAAATAATTTATTTATTTCCGCTTTCCTTTTTTTTTGTTTTTTTCCTTTTTTTTCTATTTCCTTTTTCAATTTTTTTTTTTTTAATTCGTTCCTCTTTATTGTATATTATTCAGGTTCTGTAAGCATTATAAAAATGTGTCCTGAAACGTACAGGAAGTCAGCTGAATTGAATGTTACTCTTTTCTTGTCTTTCTGGATTTGTATTGTATCTTTTGACTCTCTTGACATAAAATATATATATATATATATATATATATATATATATACTTAAAAAAAAGCAGTGAACAAACCAGCTACCTGAAGTTCTTTCTTTTTTTTCAGCAGAGCTAAAAGTCCAACATATTCAGCTATAATCATGACTGATCATAACTGCATTGTCAATACCTTATCTATCCCACCTTTGGAGTTTAAAGCACACATCATCCTTATCGTGTAACCAGGGACAATGTAACCATTATGCAATATGTGCCCTTTATTCTTTACTTTCTGTGGTTATGTTTCTTAAATTATGTTACATTATTTCTTTAGGTGAACACCAGATAAAATATTGGGAATCTATTTCATCCTCACTCTATTTGTGTTTCTCGTTGATGGTAAGTTGCTTGACTTTGTATTTACAACTCTTTCTTCTTTAAGTGTGCAGTTTAATTTCACATTAAAGCCATTTTACTCTTGATTCCTTGTCTAATTCCTTGTCTTAATTTGAAGGTCCATGATTTTAGTCTTAAAGAAAAATGTATTTTAGTAACTTAGCTATTTTTACAATGATACAGACACAAGTTGGCTCTTTAACACAGGGGTTTATTCCTTTGGCATGTCTGGTTCACGGCGTGAGAACTTGTTGGCCACTTAATGAAAAGAGGTCCTTGAATACTTGAAAGTCTCATAAAAGTTCACTTTAAAGGTCTTTTGGATTTAAACATGAATAACGACCATTTTGAATGCAGTACAGCATAACATCCCGATGCATTTGTTTATCAGCTGTCTGTTGGGCAAACCTCAAAATACATTTGCTGCACATTACATTACATCACATTTAAATTTTAAACTTAATTCAAACAGACTTATTGCAGGAAATTATGAATCATGAAAAATTTGAAATAAGAATAATATTTATGCCACAATATATTTTTAGTAAAATAATTGTTAAATAATCAAAAGATTTCATTCAGATGTACACATTCACTGGTGTGCATAATGTTATTAGCCAAGCTCTGAAGGAAGCTTTTATGGCACCTATTGTATTTGTTAGTTTCTTCTTCTTCTTCTTTTTCCTCTTCTTCTTCTTCTTCTTCTATGAAATTTGGCATACTGACAGAGGACAGCATCGACATTAACCACAATGTCTTTATGTCAAACTTTGTAGTGTCACAACATGTCCAAAGTTTTATTCATGTTAATGCTAATAAGATTTTTAACTGTAAGGGCTAGAAACAATTTGTTCCCTCTGATTTCTGCTCATGCCGATTTGATTGCATCATATGACATAATTTTCCACCATAAGAATAACATTCTTGACCAAATTGAGGCTGTATGTCTCAAAAGCTTTGTCGTAGTCAGGCCAAAGTTGGTGTGTGTGTGTTATAACAACTATGACCTGAGGCTACCTGCACAGTTTCAGCCCAGTGCCACCTAGTGGTCAGGAGATATGAAAAATTGCAGCTTTTCTGCACGGTTTGCCCAAAAAAAATAATTAGATTCAGACTCTAGCTTACTCATATTGGCCATTTTTGGTTGTAATGATTTTGTGTTGTCTAACAATAATATTAAGTAATTTTATTGTATATAATCGTCAGGCAACAGGGAGGTACTATTAATATCAGGGTATTAAAATGTGTTGTTAAATGTGTGCTTATGTTTTACTTTTACTTTCACTTTCAAATTTGCGATCATGCATATTATGTGCATGGAGAGTGGCGGTATTGATTTTACAAGATAATATATTTGTAAATTATTCTTTCTCAAGCCTACCTAATAATAATAAGCGTAAGTAGCGCACTCACGTTTACTTTCACTTTCACTTTCACTTTCGAATTCTCAATCATGTATACTATGCGCATAGGTAGCATCGGTAATGAATTTACAAGATAAGGTATTTGTCAATGACGCCTTTTAAAGCCAACTTAATAATAATAATAATAAGAAGCCAACAGCATTGTAATAGTCCACATTAAGTCAATAAACCACAAATAACAATAAGTTTAAATAGCATTTCAGCAGGTTAGGTATGTTTTCCTGCTGCCTGAAAAGAAAGCTGCCTTTAAAAAGGAAATAAAAAAAGATAAAGAAAAATAATAAATTGTTGTAATTCCATTGTGTTTTTCAGCTCATTTGTCTGGTCCAGAAAAAATCAGTAAAGAATCATACATTATGGCCGGGGAAGGTAGGAGAGTGTGAAAAGTGTGTTTTCTCCCCCCTTCCTTTTCCCCTTTTTGTTGTTTTCCTTTTGTTCGCTCACACTAATGACTGTCTGTTTTTCTCTTCAGCACTGTCTTTAAATCTTATAGCGGGAATATGTGCTGGTGTTGCCGTTGTTCTGCTGCTGGTGTGATTTACATTTGTTGCAGAAGCTCTAATAAGGGCAATCTCCTATACAGATGCTATAGTGAGAGGAAAATGTCATCATTAATAAGAATTATAACTGTTTAACGGTCTATGTTTTTTGTTTTTGTTTTCAACAGAGGACATGAAGAAAAACAAGCCACTGTTGAAAGTCCCAGTATGTGGTAAGATACTCTACTACTGCTGGTATCTGATTAAACGTAACCTTATTAACTGTAAACACTGTTTTCTTTGTTTTTACCTTATTTCTTTTTCTTACAGAAAGAGAAAGGTCACATTATCAGAGAGAATATTAACAGGATCAGCAGAGGTTTTTTCATTCCATTCAGAACACATGAGGCATGTGCCAACAATCCAGACTCTTGTTTCCTGTGTGATGTTTTTTTTTTTTTTTTTAATGTATGAAGGAAGGTATTGGCAATATCTCACATGTAGTAAGTTAGTCTTGCCACTAGGAACATACTACAACCTAGAACAAGGAAAAAAATATTTTGGGGGTGTATTGTTTTTTTATGATAATATTTGAACACTGTACATACAGTAAGGTAGCTATTGGCAAAACACCACCTATAGTATGTCTGTCTAGTCACTATAAACATACCACAACATTTGGAACATGAAAAAAACACACTAAATTACTGTAAGTTCTGCATAAATTGTGCACTGTACATTCAGTAAGAGAGAAATTGACAAAATCTCACCTGTAGTAGGTCAGTCATGTTTGCACTTTGGTAAACTATATATATGTTTTCTAAAAAATTTGTGTACCGTTCACACAGTAAATGAGCTATTGGCAAAATCTTCTGGCCACTAGGAACATCCTACAACCATTGGAATATAAAAACCATTTGCTGAATCATTGTACTTCTTTCTAAAAAAAATCTGTCTACTGTACATGCAGTAAGGGAGATATTGGTAAAATGTTACCTGTAGTTAAGTTTTGTAACTAGAAATAGCCTATACTACAACCTTTGGAACATTAATAAAACCTTCAGTATATTTTTGAGCAAAATATGCGTTAACTGTGAGCGTAATATAAGGAGATCTTGGCAAAATCTCACCTGTAAGTCAGTCTGGACACCTACAGCCTTTATGAACAGCCTTTTACAGTAGACTTTATGAACATATTGTGTACTGTACATATATGAAGGAATGCATTGGCAAAATCACACCTATAGTAAATCATTATAAGTAACACAAGCTTTACAGTTTAACAATGTGTTTTTCAATTATTAGGCCAATCATGAAGTAGCTATTAATGTGGTGCACTGCCATTATTTTGGCTAATGCTGGACACTACTGAATGATGCTCATCAGAGTGGATTTAGAAGTGAATATATGGAAAGGCGACTGATAAAGTTGGTATATATGCCGTATACCCTGCGTATACCCTGCACTGCACTAGTTCTGAAGTATCCATTAAATTATTGCATGGTCAAATCAATGAACCTCATTCCAATACAAAAAGCGGCAGCGCTCTGGCTGTAGGCTAATCCAGCCTCATTGTCTCCTACCCCGACGGTAATGGTACCAACCGCGAGAGCAAAATCACAATAATGAGTCATGTTTTATGTGTTCAAAAATCTTATTAAGATTTGTATGGTTAATATGGCCAGTTCATTCTTAAATGGTGTAATCATCTTTCCACATTGACAGCTTTTCCGGTTTTACGTTGTTGTTTTTTTTTTTCCCTTTGGGGGCAGTTAAAATAGACTTGTGTTTTTCCAGGTAAGGCAGGACTGATTGCATTATGAATCATTATCACACTACAAGCCCACAAAGATTGATCCCCTGACATCGACAAAAATAAACAGGATATGACCTTTATAAAAAATAAAAATAAAAAGTTGTGACGTCAAGAACACTTCTTCTCAGAAGTAACTTCTTTATACTGCTAAAACAGCCACTGAAACTATCACTGGTTATCTGGCATTCAGGAGTGTGACTGTGAGGTCATGTAGAATGGAGAAATATCCATATGCGTGGGTACTGATTTTTAAATTTTTTAATGTTTAATATCTTTACATTTCACATTTGCAAAGCAATATCAATGTCAACAAGAATATTTTACTTGTCAGACATTAGTAATGGGTTCATCATTTGTATTGAAAATGTTTTGCGTAAGGCAGACGTCAAACTGTAGGCTTCGTGTGAACAGAAATGGAAAAAACCCTTTAACAACTAACACCTCAGATACACTCACAAACTAACATTAACCACAAAAATGTAGCAGTATGCATTCTCATGAAGAAGCCATTTATATGCCCAACAAGTCAGACCACAATCTTTGTATAGCTGTAAAAAAAAATGTGAACACAGCAGGTTTCAGTTTGACTCACAAACTGAGCAGATAGTGGACTCAGAGCTCAGAGCCTCCAAAGGGAGTCCAACTTTATCCACTCTAGCAGTCTCTGACTACTACTAAATCATGTGTTTCCTTGTTGTTTTAGCCAAATTAACACTAGGTGTGTATGCCTTTGGCTGGATTGAACCGACAGGCGAGAGGTTTCCGGAGGAGGCTCTGAGTCTGGTGCTCAGAAAAATATTTTATCTTCTCATGGCGATTGGTGCATACTCTACTTGAGGTTCCTCTTCAATATTCTGTAATAATAATAAAAAATGATTTGTTGATCTATTATATTTAAAACGAGTCTTGAGTATTGCAGGATATGAGTGATGATCTTCTGGCTGTTTTTTGTTCTGAATCACAATGTCATATACTGTACAGTCCTAGATTTGACTGGCAGTTAAATTGATACAGAGATGAAAATAATTGAAATAGATGATCTTACCGTTTTCTGTGCTTTTCCTCTGTTGAATGTTGGCTCGATGTAAGTGATCTCTTCAGGATTTCGAACTGTTTCAAAAATAATAATAGATGCGTTATACAACAACAACAACTCTTAACTATATCTGCTTCTTCACAACATATGTGCTGTTATTATTGGGCTGTCAAAGTTATTAATGCACACATTAAATTAATTCATTGTGCAAATATGAAATGTTTAACGCTTCATTACATGGTTTTAATGGCTTAAACAAACAAATGCAATTTTATACAGAAATTTAACTTTATAATGTCGTTTCATTACAATAATGCAAAATTGCATTTCTGTATTTGTTTTGATGCAGCTTTTCTGAGCAAGATGATTGTCTTTTAATAGATAATAGCCAAACACTTGCCATTTTGATCAGATTTTCTACATTTCCCGCACATGAGAAATACCCCGACTGCAGCTACAATCAACAGAGATCCAGCCGCAGCAGCAACAGAGATCAGCACTATCAGAGATACAGAGCCTGTAATGATAAAGAGACACAGTGCTCTAACTGTAAACTATTGAGAGTCAGTGTATTTTTAAAGAAACAGAGCTTATAACATTTCTGATTTTATAATCACTGAAATCAGCTCTGGTCATTATAATCAATTCCGTAAATGTCAGTAAACTCTAATATCAACTGTTACATGTTCCTCATGCCTTGTTAGGACTTTTGCGTAACTTCCTGTCTCGAGTGCCATGTTTGTAGTTTTCTCAGGTGATTGTCTTCCCTATAGGTGTTCCTCATTTGTGTTTATATAGCCTTGTGCTTCCTCTTTTTGTAGTTGTGGAATGGTCATGTGTTTCTGTTCCCTGCAATCCTTGGTTCATGGTTCTTGTTTTGCCTTTGCGTTTAAACATTAATAACCTCTTGCATTTAGATCTGTCTCTGCCTGCGTTCCCATCTTTCTCATTCTCCATTATTATTACACAGTAACATTTACATACACATTTGCATGGTGACATTTTACAGGCAAAGCCAGAGTCAGAGTGGGACTGAATGTAAAGTGTGTAAAAGCCACATGTATTCTGGGTTGTGGATTAGGTACCAAATCATTGCTAATCTAAGGCGTTTGGCCTGTAGATTATTATAGCATTTAGTTCTAGCTCACAACTAACTACTTTCCAAGCAGCCATTTTTTTATTTATTTTTTTTAATTCACAAGTTCAATTTTAAAGATACAAATGCACTGTGTGTGTTAAGTGTAGCTGAATGTATTGACGCTCAACTATTGGTCAACTCTTTAAATTTGAATATCAAAATCCACCCAACTTCTCATTGAATATCAAACTCTTTGAATTTCTTTGTGTGTGGGTAATTGTGCAGTCCTTTCAGCACATGACCAGAAGACTGATTAGTTAATGCTAATTTCACCATTGCCTTACCTGGACATCGTTGACAGAGTTTGCTGATGTCCAGATGTTGAGTCTGGTTGCTGATGGGATTGTTGATCACACAGCTGTAGGTGTTTTTATCCTGATATTCCACCTCCAGAGGTAGAGAGAGACTGATGCTAAGATCAGACACACTGATGCTGGACAATAAACTGTTTCCTTTGTACCAGGAGAGAGTCACGTCACTCACATTCACCCCTGAACACACAACTGAACAGGATGATGACGAACATTGTGAAGAGTTACTGCTGATGACAGGAACAGGCAGACGAGCTGGGAAAGATTTGAAAAATCTGATTAAATAGTATATAAAAGGGCTGTTTTTGACGTGTTGAGGGAGAGTTTGTATGCCATTCACAAGCAATATACTGCTGTGATAACATATTTTTTTTAAATATATATTTTATTTGAGATCCCTTCATTATAATTATTCAAAGGGAAATTGTTCAATAGGCTAAAGTCTTTAAAAAGTCTTAAGATTAAAAATAAACTAGTTATAGCAATTTAAAATATTAAACTCACCATAGACAATGAGATTGAAATTCTTGTTCACACTGTTGGACTGTAGTTTATAGAGTCCAGCATGTTCAGTTGTGATGTTTGTGATGGTCAGAGATCCAGTTTGTTCGTTCAGCTTCAGTCTGTCTCTGAATCTACCACCAAGAACATCATCAAATACAGCCATGCTGTCACCTGTTGTATCGATTTCAGCTATTAAAGTCTTGTTATATCCAAATCTCCACAGAATCAGATCCTCATCTATTATTTCAGTATGATTAGAGTTCAGAATGACAGAATCTCCCTCCAGCACTAACATTGACTCCACTTCATCGGCAAACATACCTGAAGAAAATTTGTCACAGATTCAGGGTTAAGAATGACTTTGTGTTGGTTTACTTTACTATAGGACCAGTACACTGTAATTATTTAAAATTGAGAAAAACAAACAGAACACAAAACAGCACCACAGAGAAGCTAAATTAAAAAAAAAAAAAAAAAAAAAAAGTTGAGTGAATCGCATTCTTGGATGACAGATCTGAATGCAAATGTAATATACATGATTAATTTCAGAATTTTTGGATATAAGAGTGACATCATATCCATCTTTACTATATAAAACAGTAAGCACTAAAACTAAATAAGCAAAAACATTAATATCCAAACATATAAAACATACATTCATTACTTACCAGACAGTTTGCACAAAAACATGGCGAACAAAATGACAACATGAACCATTTTCTTTGCAATGTGTAATGATAATGCTAGAAATGTCTAATAACAGGCTGCTTGACATGACAGAAGTGAGATATCCATCTAGTGTTTGTGTGAGTGTGTGCGAATCCTCCCCCAACAGGATCTGACCACCCTTCACTGAAAGTGCACTGTTACCATAAATGTTACACAGTGTCAGTGGTCACAATATTGCCTACATTCTCCACTTTAATTCTGGCAGAAAACCCTCTTTAAAATAATTATGAAGTGGATCACAAATTTACTGTTCTTTATTTATTTTTATTTTTTTTCTAAAAAAAATATATATTTATTTCAGGATAAATTAAGAGAGATTCAGTTGCAAATGCAGATTAAACAGTTTATTTGGCAACCTGGAGTCTCCAAAATCCCAAACAGAGAAAGCAAGAGTCTAACAAGTAGTAACAACTAAAACTGCAAGGAACTGAGGTATAACAGAACACTAACAATACTGCATAAGACCGCAACACACTCATCAGAAATCACAACGATCTTATGACAAGATAAACACAGAGAGCAATATCTATCTGCAATACGTCTATTGAACGTTTCCTATCAGAAGTCAAATAGAGAGAGAGATCTTTAACAGACATCTTGTAGATGTATATGTGCTATCTGGGCAGTGAACACTGTGAACCGTGACAATAGGTTACAAGGTATAGTGTTAATGTGCATTGTTGTGACTAACACAATTGTGTTTAAGGTTTAAAAGAAACATCTGTAAACTTAAGAGTTCGAATCATGAATAATGCATGAAGGGTAAGAATTAACAATTATTTTTATAGAAAAGGTGCTTTGTGTGGAGTGGATTCAGATTCAGATTGTTCTTACTGTTTCTTAATATTGAGCTTCACATGCATTCAGTGGATGACATTTACTTTCTGCAAGGGAAAAACACACTGTGGCTTTTTGTAGGTTTGTTTACATAAAATGCATTGCATTTCCATGCTTTTATTTAAAGAGACTTTGTCATGAACCCCCTTTTGACATATAAGAAGACACTGTACTATTAAAATGTACTATTAAAATGTAAACTTTCTTACAGCTTATATAAAAGGCAGTCTACCAAAAGGACAGCTTGTGGTATGTACAACTCTATTATGTAACAGTGTTGCTAAACTCTGCCTCAGCAGAAGACAAGTACTGCTCACTGCAGATCCAAATGGCCTCCAGCTCCACCTCTCTTGATGTCCAGCTCCACCTCTGAGTGAACAAAGGGGTGGAGTAAAGGTTGGGGATAGTGTAAGGGGTAGGGTTAGGGTGTGGTTAGGTGTCTATCTCCACCCATTACCTCCAGTAAGGGGGAGCTGGAGCTCCAGCTCCTCCCATATGGCTTGCAGCGAGAACCCTCTCGCAGAAGAAGATGCCTGCATCTACATCGCTGTCTGTTTAGCTCCGCCCACCGATCGGCACATGTAGTGTTTCGGAGAGAGGCTGACCCTAACCTTAAGCAGAAACTGAACGATAAATAAGGCTCAGAAGACAACAAGATGCTGTGCAGTGCCATGTTTTAGAAAAAAAAAAACAGTCTTTGCATTGCCTTCCTTCTGATCCCAGCGTTAGGAAAGAGTGGATGAACTTTTATTTTTAAGTTCCAGACTTCCAGACCACATCAGTAAGAACTCGGTCCTTACTTCATTTTACCGCGGATTTGTTTACAAACAAGGCACAATTCGATGCGGGATTTTCAGAAAGATAATCTGTTAAACAGATCGTTTGAAATGATTACGCGTTTTTAACCTAAACAACAGCAGCGTCCATCTGTGATGGATGTAGACTGTCAAACATACAGGTATTGTGCCAATCATAACAGTGGGCATTTACTTCTACAGGACTATTCAAACAGAACGTTCTGATGACTATTACTTCTAAATGATGATGGATTTTTAATGTAAAAATCTTGATAACATTATAAGTGGACCTCACATAACAGTATAAAATAAAAACGGAGGCAGTTCATGACCCCTTTAAAAGATCGCGAGTGGAAAATAATGTTGACTTGTACTTTCCCTGTTCCTGTCCTTGAATGCTTTCTCTTTCACTGAATCCGCGTGCATGGTCTAGCTAGCATACGTGTAGCCTATTTTATTTTTAACCTGAGAAATAACGCTATTGCCATTTTATTTGAATAAATAAAACGTGTTTTTACGTTAGCTGAAATAATGGAATCCTGTTTTGTGGTCACTCTGTTTGTTTTGCTCGTTGGTGGTAAGGCATTTATTTGATTTTCTATATTCAACTCTTTACGTTTTTAGTTTCACTTTTACATCCACTCAATCGTGTGTCTTGTCTTGTCGCTACTTTAAATAATGCTTCGGCATATTTTGAGAATATAAAAGTAGCACGATTTTTCTTGTTCGATATTTTTGTACATTTATTTGAATAGTTCTTCCTGAAATGGCGTACTGTGGTAAATGTGTCAACAGCAGTGCCGCGCCCTCCTGACAGGGCTGCGTTTTTCAAAGGCGTCGTAAGCGAAGTTGGTCGTCGAGACCATTAGTGGTTCTAATCTACGATGCTTTTGGGAAACGCTGCCAGGGCTAATTTTTTCTTGATAGCATACTATATATATATATATATATATATATATATATATATAAATAAATGTAACAACAATAAATTAGCTGCATGTGTTAATTCTGGAAACATACGGTGCGTTTCTGTGTTACTTACGCTCAACACTGTGTCCAGGTGTGTTTGGTGATGTGGTGACAGTGTCTGTGATGGAGGGCGAATCATTCACTCTAAACACGGATATCACAAAGAAAGAACATGACAAGATGCTGTGGTATTTTGAAGATACTCGCATAGCTTTGATCAATGGACATCCCAATACCAGCTGTTTATATGATGGTGAAGGCGGGAGATTCAGAGACAGACTGAAGGTGGACTATGAGACTGGATCTCTGACCATCTCAGACATCAGATCTGAACATGCTGGACGTTATGAAGCAGAGATAATCAGAAGCGAGAGTTCAGGCAAAAGGCAAAGCTTGAACAGAAACCGCAAATGTGACAGGACAAAAATCACCAAGAAAATCAGCATCAGTCATGATGATACCATAAAAACTTTCAATATGATCGTCACTGGTGAGTCACGCAATGTAATTTACCCTTACGTGTTTTTTTTTTTTTTTTTCACAGACAAATTAAAATTAAATATTAGAACCACAAAATTAAAAATGACAAATAAGACATTATTACAACGTCAACGTGTTGTTTTATATTTCTTTATTTTTACTCCAGCTGATCTGTCTGATCAAGTCAAAACTAATGATGAAGAACCACGTTTGGAGAAGAGGGAGTCTGACTTGGGTATATTTTTACCCTTTCCTTTTTATAGATTGCATATAATTTAATACAGTATATTTACTGTATAATTGCATTGTTCTTAAGGGGAGCTTGACTTTATACTTAACTTTAAATTATTCTTCTGTCGTTTAAACATTTTAATTTTATTTAAACAAAATATAAAATTTAATCTTAAACACCTGCTGCTTACACTGTAATAAAGATGTCAAAATATTTATTTACAATGTTAAAGACTGCAGTCTGAGGAAGCCAATAATATGTTCCCTCCAAACCTGTCATTCAACAAACCATGTAAAAAAAAACTGCAAAGGCAAACAGAAACAATGCAGCTGAACAAACACATTTAAAGTGCATGACATTTGACATTTGAACACAATTGTATCACGAGATCACAGACATTTTTAACAGAGGCACAAACATTTTGGAAATGCAAAAGTGTATAAATATACACTTAAGGTCAAAAGTTTACATACACATTGCAGATGTAGAGGGATCAAAATGCATGTTTTTTTTTTTTTTTATTTAGTACTGATCTGATTAAGATATTTCACATAAAATATGTTTACATATAGTCCACAACAGAAAATAGTTGAATTTGTAAAAAATGACCCCGTTCAAAAGTTTACATATGCTGGATTCTTAATACGGTGTTGTTATCGGAATGATCCCCAGCAGTGTTTTTTTTTTTTTTTTTTTTTTTTTTTAAAAAAAAAGAGTCCCTTGTTGTTCCTGAACAGTTAAACTGCCCCCTGTTCTTCACCCCCCCCAGCTCTTAAAGCATAATTTTCCATCTGGAGCATCAGTGAGCTTTTGAACCTTCTGTAATAGTTGCAAATGAGTCCCTCAGTTGTCCTCATCATGAAAAGCTGGATCTCAGAATCATACAGTCATTGTTTGAAAGGGTTCAAATACACAAAAATGCTAAAAAAAAAAAAAAAAAAAGGAAACCTGAAGGATTTTTCTGTAACTAAAAAAAAAAAAAAAAGCTGTGGATCATTCACGTAACAACACAGTAAGAATGAAGTGTACAGTATGTAAACTTTTGAACAGGGTCATTTTTATTAATTCAACTATTATCATTTTATTTTGTGGACTGTATGTAAACATCTTTTCTGTGACATATCTTATTCAGGTCAGTACTAAATAAAATAAGCATTTTGTATGATCCCTCTTAAATAATTTACATTTTGCAGATTCTGCAAGGTTATGTAAGCTTTTGACCTCAATTCTATGTAGTGAATATAAAAATCACAGCCAGATTGTTACGACCTTTGATGGAAATTTTGTCTAGGAATTTAAAAGGAGTAGCCTAACATTGAGATGACCAAAAAAGAAGAAGCTTATAGTATAAGTGGCAAGAGAAACTCAGGACATCAAATTAGCACCGCAAAAGATTTATTGCTCCCAAAACCATAAATATTTACAAACATTTAGGGAAAAAAAATAAACAATAGGCCTAAACAATAATAATAAACAATAATAATCTATATAACAAAGACAAACGGGAGAGGAACTGAAAGTAGCGCTAGAAGTCAAAGAAATAAATATAACAAAAAGAGCCCCGCTGTCTCCACCCGGTCCTCTAAATAAGAAAAGAAAAATATGAAAAAAAAATCTTCAGCGCAAATGCGCCCTAAACTTACTCTAACTATAAAAAAAAAAAAAAAAAAAAACACACACACACACACAACACAAAAATACACATTTAGCGCACTTCACTAAACTGGTGTGTCTAATACAGAGAAAATCCTGCGTGCAAGCTGTATAGTATGTCACGTGACTTACTAGGCTGTTCCATGTCTCCCTTGTCTGTAAGCCAGCATTTAGATCCCAAGTTTCAGTGGAGCATAAGCGGGCTAAAGGTCATCATGAACGCAGATGTCACAAGTGACATCACTTTTACACAGGTCATTCCAACAAATCTCACGCTAGTCTCGTAAGCATTAACATCGTTGCAGTCTAGCAGATAAACGAACACCACCAAACAGCCAGTGACACGACAAGTCAAAACACACACTATCCATCTTCCGGTTGCCGCATCCAATTTAAAGGTCTCTAGGCAGAACGCGATTGGCAGAGATCACACACCGTCACAGGTGACCAACGATGATTGACAGCCACACCAGCCAATAGAGTTCCGAAGGTAGGCGGTACCTAGAAAACGCTAAAAAAGTGACAAAACAGAAAAAAAAAAAAAAAAAATTCACAAGAGAAAAAAAAAAAAAAAAAACAGTGTACGTGTTCGTAACACATATTCTCTTGGACTAATGACTGTCTCTCTTTATCAATCCATATTCAGGTCTGTCTTCGGCTGCTGTAGCAGTAATATGTGCTGCTGTTCTGCTGCTGGTGACTGTTGTAGCTGCTACTGGTGTGATTTATCGCCGCAAATTCTCAAAAACTGGCAAGTATTACATGCAGATACTATAGGGAGAGAAAACAGCATGTGCTTTATACAAAATTATTATTTGGCTCTCTGGAATACTTGATTCTGATTGGTCAGTTGTGACATTCTAATGTCAAATGTTTCTAGATATGAATCTTTATCATTTAATTGTGTGAGTGTGTGTGTGATTATTATTATTATTATTATTATTATTATTTATTTTTTTTACAGGAGACCAGGAGAAAACTACTGCACTAATATGAGAAAAGACATGGTACTGAAAACTGACTTTGTATCACACCAAGATCTGTTTAATTTTACCTGCAGTGACAAAATCATTCTAAATGGCAAATATTTTTTTTTAACATAATCTAATTCACTGATAGATGACAGATGTGTTGATTGTGTCTGATTGCAAACAGCACGGTTAGTTTCTCTAACTTTACCTCCTGTGTTTTTATTGTTTTCTTACAGACAATCCCAAAAGTGTGATTATAAAATGAGAAGAAGAAGAAGAAGAAAAAATGGCAAACAACAAAAAAACTAAATTGGAAAAAAAAAAAAATAAAAAAAAAAAATCACTGTAAGCCATAATGAGATTTAACTTGATGAAACACTAATTTAGTTTAGTTTTATTTAAAGTTTGAAAAAAAGAAAAAGAAAAAAAAAGAAATTTACTTAAATTATTCAAAATGGATTTATAGCATTTTGGAACCAAACTCTTCAAACAATTTTAACACTAGACACTCTAATTGTAAGTCAACTAGTGACATTTATATCTTCAAGGGTAATTATAATATGTGACCCTGTACCACAAAACCAGTCATAAGTGTAAATTTGCCGAAATTGAGATTCTTACATCATCTGAAAGCTGAGTAAATAAGCTTTCCATTGATATATTGTTTGTTAAAATAGGACAATGTTTGTCTGAGATACAACTATTTGAAAACCTAGAATCTGAGGGTGCAAAAAAATCTAAATATTGAGAAAACCACCTTAAAAGTTGTCCAAATGAAGTTCTTAACAATGCATATTACTAATCAAAATCAAGCTTTTATATATTTATGGTAGGAAATTTACAAAATATCTTCATGGAACATGATCTTTAATTAATATGCTAATGATTTTTGGCATAAAAGAAAAATCGATAATTTTGACCCATACAATGTATTTTTGGCTATTGCTACAAATATGCCAGTGCTACTTAAGAGGTTTTGTGCTCCATGGTCACATATCAGATTGTGTTTCGGTTTGGTTAGTTTGGTATTATTATGATTTATAATCATGCAATCATTTATTCATTTTAATTATATTATTATTTTCCATGATCTATAGTTATGACTGTGGTTGCAAAGGGTTTTTGTCTTCACAACTAAGATATATTGACTTTATTTGAAAGTTTGTGATATTTTTCATTGCATTGGTTGTGGTATTTTTGAATTTGTGCTGGTTAGATAAAGTAAGGATGAAGTACAGGCAAAGTCTGGGCATTGAAATGTGCAGCTAAAATTATTTATTCTACTACCTGTTAACTGTGACACTAGCTGTAATCTGATCTAGAGTTCATTTCCATTTAGGAAAATGTATGATGTTTTTATTCAGGTCAGCAGATGAGCATCACAAGTAGTTATTATAATAAGATTATAATAACCTTAATCCACCACTGCTCAAAAGAGCAGGTTAAGCTTGTGGAAAGTGAATTTGAAACTTATTGTTTCTTTGTGCAATAAATAAATATTTATATGGCATGTATATTTTAAGTTTACTTGCACAAGACCATTTTAGGATTTTATATCAGTCAGATTGTCAGATTATCAGGAGAGTGATCCTTGTTGAATGTATAAGCTATGGTTGTACATGACCTGTCACTTTAAGAACTGTCACTTTAATTATACCTAATTGTCTAAAATCTAATTTGTCTAATTTTACTAATTTGTCTAAAATCTGTAATGTATTTAAAATATTACTCGGCGTTCTGGAATTACTATTAATTTTCTCCATTGCGAAACTGATTAATGATTTTGTATAAACCACAGACCTGTAAGCAGTGCACTATAAAGTTACGTATTACAAACTACATGAAAACAGCAGTTTGTAATGTAATGTAGATTACTCTAGACATCACACATTTTTTATAAATGTAACTGTAATCTGATTATGAGGATTGTAAAAGGCAATATAAAGTTCATTACAAATAACTCTTTGGAATGTGAATATAAAATCTAGATTACACGAAATTTCAATAAGAAAAAAAAATGTTTTGCATGTTCATTATGTGTCTCTTTACTTATTGTTCTTCAAAAATACTGAAAGACATTTTTTTGTGAAATTGTAGTGGAGAAAATGAATTGGACAAACATTTCCAGAACAAAAATATTCTGTCACTGATTATGCTGAATTATCATATGCATAAGAAATATCATGAATGTATGTCTATAATAAAATGCTATCCTCTTCAGATTTCTTGTTGTTTGTTGTCACTATTGTTGTTATTATTAATTAAATGTATTTTTGTGTATTTTTATTTAATCAAATATTAAATAAAAGTCATTCAAATTCATGTCTATTAGTAATTAATTTAACTGTTAATTGCCATTAATCATTCAAAAACTAATATACTGTGTTAGTAATGTTAGTGTGAACATTCCATTTGAATCCACTACACAATAACATTTCTTATTACACAGTACGACGTGTTACTGAAGCTAAACACTGAAGCTTAAAAAAGGAAAGAAAATGAAGGGATTCATTAAATGTTGATTCAGCCTTACAAACCAGTTGCTAAAAAAGCTAAACAAAAAACAGAAAACGGGAAGAGCAAGTCCAAACACAGCTAACTGACTTCCAGCCACAGAACATGAAATCAGCTGAAATAAAAGAAGTCTTTATTTTTTCCTCACAAATGGTGACAAACAACATCTGCTGGTACCACCAATCAAACTCCATCACTCCCATTTTTTTGTAACTTTAGTTGTGATGTTCAGAATTTATCAGTCTGAATTTATTTTACCATTGTTGAGATTAAGCAATGCTAAGTAAAAATGTGCAAAGCACTGTAACAAATTAAGAAACTCTGTAATTGGCAAAGAAATTTGCAATGGATGTCAATAACAAATATTAATGAATATTCCACCTTTTTTCCACCAGATGACCTCAACGTATAAATCAAACAGCTGCTTTTGATAAAATCTTAAAATGCTTAAATCACAATATTTATATCGGATATGTTTTTTTCTTTCAATGATACAAGTGTCAGGCATTCACCTCAGCACACGTCCCAGAACACACCCCCTGAAGCTCCACCCATCCGCTCCAACTCACCTGATTTCTAATTACTCACCTGATCCTCGTTAGCACGCCCTATATATACCTGGACTGGTTCATTCTCTCGTTGTCTGGTCTACGGTTCACATGCCTCCCGTTACTCCAGACCCATCTGCTGTTTCTCTCTGCAAACCTGTTTGCTCTCCGGATTCCGTCACCTGTTCAAGAGGACTATTCAGTTAAGACTTTAATCCTGCCTGATGCTTCTTTGCATACATTTGATATTGTTCAATAAACCCACCTTTTACTATTACATCTGTTTCTGTCTCTGCCAATATCTGAGTGTGACAGAAGACCAGACCAACACCGAAATGAGCACCGAAGAAGCCGCCGCACCCAACCAATTCGCTGAGTTCGTGAATGCCATCAGAGCGGTAATCACACCACCTCCCGCGCCGCCATCTGCCTCAGGAAGTCCCATGGCCATACCATCACAATATGCTGGAGAAGCGGCTGAGTGTAGCGGTTTTCTGCTTCAAGTTGAACTCTACATCCAGATGCAACCACAACAGTTCACGTCGGAGAACGCCAAGGTAGCATTTATCATCTCCTTGCTAACTGGTAAAGCTCTTCAATGGGCCAAAGCTATCTGGAATGCTAATAATCCCATCATCAACTCATTTGAACAATTCACAAGTCATTTCAGGGATGTTTTCAGCACAACCACCAGCGAACTCACCGTCTCAGATCAGCTGTTCCGGCTTCAACAAGGTTCTTCTTCGGTCAATGATTACACGCTTCACTTCCGTACGCTGGCGGCGGCTAGTGGATGGAATGAGATCGCTCTGCTGGGTGCCTATCGCCAAGGTCTCCAACCAGACATTCGTGCAGCTATGGCGCTGTACGATGATTCCATCGGGTTGGAGACCTTTCTACAACGTGCCACCCGGGTGTCCCAGCGACTAGCCGCCTGCCAGCCCCCTCTAACCGCTCCTCAGTCCGCTATGGTGGCAGCTTCAGCTCCAGTACCAGAACCAATGGAAATCGACTCATCTCGTCTATCACGCACGGAACGTCATCGCAGAATAACCTCAGGTCTCTGCTTGTATTGTGGTAACGCCGGACATCTCCTACGAAACTGCCCAGTTCGACCCCCACGCCCAGTGGTGAGTACTTTTCATGCTGAAATAAATACAGCCCAACTGACATTAATTCCGGTAACCGTCCATACTGCTGAACGTACTCTCTCTCTTTCTGCTTTAATTGACTCAGGTGCCTCAGGCAACTTCATCGCGAAAGAATGTCTAGATCTCCTTCATCTCCAGCCACAACGTCATCCGGAATTTTCAGTAAAGACTATTCAGGGAAAACCACTCGGGCGTGGGCGGATTCGTCATGCATCACCCACCATCACCCTACAGATCGGATTGTTTCATCAGGAAAGGATAAAATTTCTGGTACTGGAGCATTCCACCGTGGACATCATCCTGGGCCGTCCCTGGCTACATCTCCATCATCCTAAACTCCGCTGGGATCCTTGTGACATCATTGGATGGAGTAAGCACTGTATGGAGAACTGTATTTCTGACTTACCACAATCTGCCACTTCCCCTGTTACTATCGCTTCCACGAAGATCGAAAGTCCCGATGTTCCAGACACCACTGAGGTCCCAGCGGAGTATTTGGACTACCAGGATGTATTCAACAAGCAAGCTGCCACCCATCTTCCTCCACACCGGCCATGGGACTGCGCCATCGATCTGCTACCTGGAGCCCAACTCCCCAAGGGCCGAATCTATCCCCTGTCCAACCCGGAGCGCCAGGCGATGGAGGAGTACATCAGGGAAGCACTTGATCAAGGATTCATCCGACCATCTACATCTCCGGCTGCTTCCAGCTTCTTCTTCGTGGGTAAGAAGGATGGAGGTCTCCGCCCATGTATCGATTACCGACAACTCAACTCACAACTCATCCAACAGCCATATCCTCTTCCACTTGTCCCTGCCACCCTCGAGGAGCTCCGTGGTGCTCACATTTTTACCAAGCTGGACCTGCGGAGTGCATACAACCTCGTTCGTATTCGTGAGGGAGACGAGTGGAAGACAGCCTTTATAACACCTACTGGCCATTATGAATACCTCGTTATGCCGTATGGTTTATCCATCAGTCCCTCGGTCTTCCAAACGTTTATGAACGAGGTGTTCCGGGAGTTCCTCCACCGGTTCGTCGTGGTCTACATTGACGACATCCTGATTTACTCCCGGAACGAGGCAGAACATCGCCAGCACGTCCGTCAGGTCCTTCAAGTCTTGCGTCAGCACCATCTCTATCTAAAGCTGGAGAAATGTGAGTTCCACCAAACCTCAGTGCAGTTCCTGGGCTACAACATCAGCCCCGAGGGTGTGCAGATGGATCAAGGGAAGATTCTTGCTATCCAGAACTGGCCTCAACCCACTACCGTGAAGGAACTGCAAAGGTTTTTAGGATTCACCAACTTCTACCGAAGGTTCATTCAAGATTACAGTTCCATTACAGCACCCATGACCTCCCTCCTACGTGGCCAACCCAAACATCTCTGTTGGAACGTCTCTGCCCACGAAGCCTTTCAGAAGCTCAAGAACATCTTCAGCACCGCTCCCCTGTTACGCCATCCCAATCCGGAACTCCCCTTCGTGGTAGAAGTCGATGCGTCCACTGTGGGCGTTGGAGCGGTGTTGTCTCAAGCAGCCGAAGATTCCACTCTCCTCCATCCCTGTGCATATTTCTCCAAGAAGCTGTCTCCGGCGGAGCAGAACTACGACATCGGTAACCGAGAGTTGCTCGCCATCAAATTGGCCCTGGAGGAGTGGCGACACTGGCTGGAAGGGGCTAAACATCCATTTCTGATCATCACTGACCACAAGAATCTTCAGTATCTCCGTGAGGCCAAACGTTTAAACCCCCGACAAGCTCGATGGGCATTATTCTTCACCAGATTCCAATATAAAATTACCTACCGTCCCGGTTCCAAGAACATACCTGCTGATGCGCTGTCTAGACAATTCTCCATGGAATCCTCCACAGATCCGGAACCCATCATTCCCTCTCACCTGTTCCTTAGCCCTATCCAGTGGGATATTGACACCTGGATCCAACAAGCCACTCTCCAGGAGCCAGCTCCGCCGGAGTGTCCAGAAGGTAAAACCTACGTACCCAGCTCCCAACGTCAACACCTTCTGGACACAGTTCATCAGTCTCCGGGCTCTGGACATCCAGGTAGCAGAAGGACCCTCTCACTCCTTCAATCTCGTTACTGGTGGTCCAGTATGACCCAAGATGTCATCAGGTACGTCCAAAGCTGCTCAGTCTGTGCCACATCTAATACTCCTCGTAATTTACCCACAGGAAAGCTCGTACCACTTCCCATCCCGCAAAGACCCTGGTCCCACCTCGGGGTGGACTTCGTGACCGATCTCCCCAACTCGGAGGGGTACACCTGCGTGCTGGTGATTGTGGATAGGTTCTCCAAGTCCTGCAAGCTAATACCTCTGCGGGGACTACCTACGGCGATGGACACCGCTGAGCTCCTATTCCAACACGTCTTCCGCCACTTCGGACTCCCCGAGGAGATCGTTTCGGACCGGGGTCCACAGTTTGTATCTCATGTTTGGAAAGCTTTCTTTAAGTCACTGGGAATATCTGTCAATCTCTCTTCAGGATACCACCCGCAGACCAACGGCCAGACTGAGAGGAAGATCCAGGAGCTTGGACGTTACCTACGGTCATACTGTTCCGGGGACCAACACAGCTGGAGCAGGTTCCTCCCGTGGGCCGAGTACGCACAGAATTCTCTCCGCCAGGATACTACAGGACTAACACCATTTCAGTGCGTACTCGGTTTTCAGCCTCCGCTGTTTCCCTGGACGGAGGAACCCACCAACGTTCCAGCTGTTGACTACTGGTTTCGAGAGAGTGAGAGAGTGTGGGACTCAGCCCATCGTCACCTTCAAAGAGCCATCCGAAGGCATAAGGACTTTGCCGATGCCCGTAGGAGAGCCGCTCCACAGTACCAACCTGGAGACAAGGTATGGCTCTCCACCAAGGACATCCGGCTGAGGCTGCCTTGTCGGAAGCTGAGTCCCCGCTACATCGGTCCGTTCACGATCCTGAGGCAGATCAACGATGTGACATACCAGCTTCAGCTCCCACCCAGGTACAGAATTCACCCCACTTTCCACGTTTCACTCCTTAAACCACATTTTCCCTCTGCCACAGACACCGATAGAGCTGAAGCTGGACCTCCTCCTCCTGAAATCCTGGATCAACCATCTGTGTACTCCGTCCATGAGATCCTGGATTCCCGACGTCGAGGAGGCCGTCTGGAATATCTTATCGACTGGGAGGGGTACGGCCCGGAGGAGAGATCTTGGGTGGCCAGAGATGACGTACTTGATCCCCAACTTCTCACCGACTTCCATCAACGCCACCCAGATCGTCCTGCCCCTCGTGGTCGTGGTCGTCCTCGGCGTCGTAGAGGGGCGTCGGGAGCCGCCCCTGGAGGAGGGGGTAATGTCAGGCATTCACCTCAGCACACGTCCCAGAACACACCCCCTGAAGCTCCACCCATCCGCTCCAACTCACCTGATTTCTAATTACTCACCTGATCCTCGTTAGCACGCCCTATATATACCTGGACTGGTTCATTCTCTCGTTGTCTGGTCTACGGTTCACATGCCTCCCGTTACTCCAGACCCATCTGCTGTTTCTCTCTGCAAACCTGTTTGCTCTCCGGATTCCGTCACCTGTTCAAGAGGACTATTCAGTTAAGACTTTAATCCTGCCTGATGCTTCTTTGCATACATTTGATATTGTTCAATAAACCCACCTTTTACTATTACATCTGTTTCTGTCTCTGCCAATATCTGAGTGTGACAACAAGATTACAATCACATTATTTGCATTACCTGAAAGTAGAAAATTAAATGCATAAAGCACATCAAACACACATTCTACTAGCATATACAGACCAGTTTTCCATTTAGTTCAGTTCAGTTAGAAATCATTCAAATATAATCTTTCCAAAATCTTCAAAATATGAAATATTTCCATTTACACTTTGTTTTATTTTATTATTACACTTTTCAATGCTGTTTTATTCAAAACAATTAACAAAGAAGCATAAAATGGATGTCATTAAAAAATGAAATAATAAAGAATACTCATTTTGGCCACTAGATGAAGAACAAAAGTTTGTTGTGCTATCAAACAATTGTACTACACATTTTTTTTTTTTTTTTTTTTTTTTTTTACGATTAAAACTCATATGTATGATATGTGCTCTGTTTTTTTTTTTTTTTTTTTTATATCTGTTCTGTTTTCATTCAACCTCTTGTTGATCTGATGTCTTTGACCAGAAGAACAACAGCCGCGGCTGCAGCCACGCCCATCAGAACAGTGACGACCAATCGGATCACAGCTTCAACAGTATCACAACAACTGACGGGAGCTTCTGAAAAAAAAAAAAAGAAAACCAAACCTAATGAAACAAATAGAACATAAATTGTCATTTTTAAAAATGTGCTTTAATCTGTGTCATAAACTTAAAGATATCTCCATTTGGGCTCAACAGGGCAAAAAAAAAAAAAAAAAAAATGTCAAAACAGTTTAATAAGACATGAGTAAATGGTAATAGAATCTCATAATTTCTGGCATCTGAAGATATCAGTCTTATAAAATCGACAAATGAATTCAGTAAATAAATGTGAGTTATATCGCAGCTATCATACCCGCACATGGTTGATCGAGTTCGCTGATGAAAGCTGAAAAAATATTAATAAATGAGAAAGTGTTTATTTCAGCGTTTATAAAAGATAATAATTTATAATAATTTACACATATGAACATTTACACATATGAAAAAATATCAGATAATAATGCTTAATTTAAATTATCTAGTCATGAGATCTATTTTCTAGCCGTGAAACTAAAACTATAAAGTGTTTAGTTTTGAGAAACATGGGTGTATTCATGATGGTGATTTTAGTTACATTGTTCTACCATTAGATGGCGACAAGAGACTGTTTTTATGAGTGAGCAGTAAAAAATGATGCAGGTAGGTTAATCATAATACTCATACGTGATACAGTGAGGTTTTAATGCAGCAATACAATAGGCTTTCAATTAAGCTCATGACAATACTCTATAGATTCTCTATGGGGTTCAGCTCTGGTGAGTTTGCTGGCCACTCAAGCACATCAACACCATGATCATTTAACCAACTTTTGGAATATGGAAAAGCAATGTATTAATTAACTAATTTATCCCAAATTTTGCCTTGTTCATAATAAATAAATAGACTTTACAATAAAGTTCCATTAGTTCATATTAGTTAATGCATTCACTTTCGATTGTAATATTATCATAATTTAAATGTATTAATAATTATTAAAATTAACAGTAACTAAAATCTTCAACTACTGTTAAATAATGTATAACTAATGTTAACAAATGGGATTATAAACCCCAGTGTTACATTTTCATGAATTTATTCTCATTCTCATTTATTCCGCTCAGCAGAGCAAAACAAGTCAAAACGGTTTAGAAAGACATGAGTAAATGATGACAGAATCTCATAATTTCTGGCGTCTGAAGTTATCAGTCTTGTAAAATCAACAAATGAATTCAGTAAATAATTAAGCAATAAGGTACGAGAGGCCGTGATTTATTCACGATACAGCACGGCCTCAAGTACCTTATTGCTTTTATAAAACGGTTACCACACAATAAAAATATTAAAATCAAAAATATATATTAATTTATATATATTAAGTTGTATATTTTCATAAAGTAAAATCATTAACTGCCTTCCGCTGTAAAAAGTAGTCCCTAACTGCTGCAGCTGTGTTTTACGTTGCTAAGGGTGGTTGCTAAGGGGGTTCAATGATACACAGAAGTTGAGTGAAGCGGTCATAGCAGTGCCGTATCATGAATACGACACAGCTGCTGACCAATCAGAATTGAGGAATGGAACTAACCGTTTTATAAATGTGAGTTATATCACAGCTATCATACCTGCACATGGTTTACAGAGTTTGCTGATGTCCAGATGTTGAGTCTGGTTGCTGATGGGATTGTTTACCACACAACTGTAGGCGCTATTATCTGTGTATTTCACCTCTAAAGAAAGACTTCTGCTGAGATCAGACGCACTGATGCTGGACAATAAACAGTTTCCTTTGTACCAGGAGAGAGTTGAATGACCCACATTCACCACTGAACACACCAATGAACAATATGATGATGATGGTGATGAAGAAGGACAGTTTAAAGAGTTACGGCTGATTTCAGGAACATGCAGACGAGCTGAAAACATGAAAAAATATGAATAAATGAGAAAGTGTTTATTGCAGCATTTATAAAAGATTATCATGTACACATATGAACAAATATCAGATAATAATGCTTAATTAAAATGATCTAGTCATGAGATCTCTTTTCTAGCCGTGAAACAAAAACTAAATAATGTTTAGTTTTGAGAAACATGGGTGTATTCATGATGGTGATTTTAGTTACATTGTTCTACCATTAGATGCCAAGAGACTGTTTTTATGAGTGAGCAGTAAAAAGTGATGCAGGTCCGTCAATCATAATGCTCATACATGATACATGTATGATGATACATGTATGACATACATGAATCTATAGATTCTCTATGGGGTTCAGCTCTGGTGAGTTTGCTGGCCACTCAAGCACATCAACACCATGATCATTTAACCAACTTTTGGAATATGGAAAAGCAATGTATTAATTAACTAATTTATCACGAATTTAATAGACTTTAATAAATAGACTTTACAATAAAGTTCCATTAGTTCATATTAGTAAATGCATTTACTTTTGATTATAGTATTATCATAATTTGAATGTATTAATAATTATTAAAATTAACAATAACTAAAATGTTCAACTACTGTTAAATAATGTATAACTAATGTTGACAAATGGGATTATAAACCCCAGTGTTACATTTTCATGAATTTATTCTCATTCTCCTTTATTCTGGTTAGGTCTGGTTGAGTCCATCAAGTGTTTTTGAATTAGGGCTCACATTATCCTTGCTACATCAGTGTTCAAAATATCCATAAGTGAAGTATTACTAATATATACTGTAATATAGAGAGCAGACTAAAATGCAATTGATGACTCACCATAGACTGTAACATTGAATCTGTATGTGGTGACTTTTCCATTGCTGATGGTGACATTGTACAGTCCAGAGTCTGTGGTTCTGGTGTTGGTGATGGTCAGAGATCCTGTCTGACGATCCAGCTCCAGTCTGTCTCTGAATCCCACAGCATCACCGTGAGATGTGTCGAAGATTCCAGCCTCTTTATTAATGAAAGCTATAGGAGCCTGTGCATCTCTAAACCTCCATGTTATCACATCCTCTGCATGTAATGTAGAAACACCAGTTTCTAGAGTGACTGAATCTCCTGTCTTCACTGACTTCACAATATCTAAATCAGCAAACACTCCTAAAGAACAGAAACACATTTCTCAGTCACTCATTGACATTCTTATCAAGCTGAAACTCTAAGCTTATAGTTGAAAAATTATTAAAAGCTTTAAAAAATACTCTTGTTGGCTTCCTCTTAAATAAAAAAAGTACGTTTTTGAGCTGATTCAAAGCTAGTTCAGCTCATAAATCTGTGTAGCAAGGATCTTCAAAAGTGAAATAATGACTTCAGGCAGTCGTTACAGAACCAAAACATCACAGCAGGTCTGCCTTTAGTACATTTAACTGAACAACAGCGTCTCTAGTGATAATTTTAGTTGCAATGATCAGTTACTTCAATAGCAAAAAATGTAAGAGGTGCATGAACAGTATTGTTTCACGGTCTCATCACAAATGCACATGCTATCTGGCCAAACTCATATAAATCAATTCAATTAAACTTTTTTGACCTTTCTAGATTGAAATTTTGATGGAACATAAACTTTATTTGTTGCAGATATATTATACCTTCAGATGGAAACAATCAACTGATGCTAAAAAGGTCAGATTTCATTATGCGATAATATAAAACTGATTCACTCAATGTGAGACCAGAGCAGATCTCACAGTGACATCCTAGTTTGATTTATGACCATATAAATGTTCCAAACTTACCAATCAGATGCCAAAAGCACAAACAGCAAAAAACAAATGAGTGAAACATTTTCTTCAGCACTTTAGAAAGGGAGAAATGTAGAAATGTCCTGTAGTGAGTTTATAATCACCAAGATGAAAACTACTTCTGTGTTAGTGTGTTACTGTTGTGGGTTGTACTCCAGTTCTGCTTCTTTTTTTTCTAAACCACAGTCTCTCATGTTTTCACAGAGCTTCGTGCCTGTGTACACAATGTGTAGACAAAACAGACAATGTCCTGGTGCAACGTCATTTTATAGTAAATTAACAGACATTTTCTTCAACTTAAAGACATAATTCAGTGCAATAATTCAAAACACAGGAAAACACCCGTAAAAAATATGGAAAATCATTTATATTAAGATGTACATTGCTATATGCACATTTAACACAGGAGTAAATAAACTATAAAAAGATAACATATCTTCTGAAATTACCCATATAACAAATTCTGCTGAACTGAAACAAAGTTTTGCGAATAGAAATGGTGCAAAAATCCTCCTGGCCACTGTGTTGCAATTACAGGAAACATTAAGTGGAAGTTACTGTGGTCAGGACAACTTTTGAAAATGTATTTTTGGTATATGCATATGTTTAGTGTGCGTGGCTATTGTGTTTGACTGTCAGTTGTGACTTTTTTTGTTGATTTAAATTAAATAAAATTCGACCTTATTCAGAAAAGCAACTGTATCTGCTGCCCAGTCTGGATGAGGATGCCTTAAAAAAAAAAAAACTAAACTAAATCCCTGCATAGGCATTATGGGAAATAGTTTAGTTTAGTTGGTCAATGACACAGTCTATTTCAGTTGTAAAATCTGCAAATGGATCCCCATCGTATTGATGAATCATTAGCCTACAACAATAAATAATTAAATAACGCAACGAAAAACTAAAAAGTAACAAAAGGTAAAACAGTATTTTTTTAATTAGTTGTAATTTAATTTAGCAAATTCACCTGGGCTGCATGATTAGTTAAAGAGTTTCTGCTGAAACAGGCTGAGTATCACATGCAAGTGAAATAAAATGGATGTACAATCTGTGTTTTAAAAAAAAACAAAAAAAAAACATTGTAACAATATTCACAGGACAAACACTGAGACACAGGAAATATTTACAAACACAGAATATTTATTTACATTTTTTATTTAATAATACATAAATTTTTAATCTAGCACCTCTGGGGAAAAACACCTTTGAAGACATTTCAGAACAAATTAATTTGCTGAACTCTATGCTGATTGCACTAGTCCTGTAGGTGGCGGTAAACAGCATCCATCATAGAATACAGAAACAGAAGAAGTGTTTGATACATAGGTCTCCTTCTAAAACTACTTACTTCCTAGTTTTAAAACTAGGATAGGTTAGATGTGGTGCAGACGAGGGCGGTTAGGCTCTGTTGTGGGGCCTTCAGAACCTCCCCAATCCATAACTAAATGGGAGAAATGCTCTTATGGTTAAGACCATAGACTGTAAAAAAAAAAAAAAAAAAAGTTGGACGTCTCTGCTTCATTCCACTAAAACTGAAGCCAAATCATCTCAATATGGCCTCTGCCATCTTGGGGGAAATTGCGTCATTTGGAGCCAGAGTCTGCCCAGTAGAGATTCGTTTGGAGCCAGATTCGTTGTCTTCTTCTTCTGGTGTTTTTTGACGGTTTTGGCAAACCAACGAAAGAGGTGCATATCTGCCACCTACTGATCTGGAGTGTGGTGTGAACATGGATTTGGTAGGGAGAATAAAAGAGAGAGAACCAAAAAAGAGGGATTTTTTTTTTGTCTTAAATTACTAAATTCTTTCCATATTTCCTGCCTTTATTAAATAATTAATTAAATAATTCCTCATTAATTTTTGCTTTTAGAGAAACTTCATCATATCCCATCAATCCTAATTTTTTGACTTAGTTGATTTCTTTCTCTTTCATAAGCATCACATTCTATTATGTGTTTTACCATTTCTGGATTCCCACATTTTCATGTTTCCCTATTTTGTGTAAATTATAATTTAACGCTGAATGTCCAATTCTCATTCTTGTAATAATAACATCTTTCTTCCTTCTACCCCATCTCATTCTCTCCTGTCCTACACACTCCTGTATCTGGTGAAGATGTCTTCCTTTTGTTCCACTATCCCATGAGCCAGAGTCTGCGCAGTAGTGTCGTGAGGCGAAGCTGCGGTATCAAAGTCCCACCCAAACTCCCGCAGACTCAATCGCACGATCACAATCATGACACCACACCCTGTTTTTATAGCATCAAATAACTACCTAAAAGCGAACTTATTAGAAAAACGAACACCTGAACATGAATTAGCATTATAACAATTACCTTACACGATGGAAACCATCTTTGGAAAAAAAATGATTTGAAAAGTAATTTGATTATTTAGTTGGGCTCACGTCCCATTAGATTACATGCACTGTAAAAAAGTTTTCCACTGTTTAGCAGCTGCCTTAAAATGTTAAGTTAAATCAACTTAAGTCTTTTAAACTCACAAGTTAGATCAACTAATTTTGATTGTAATAAGTTAAAATGACTTGTAGTTTTAAGCTGATTTAACTTAAAAACTTAAGGCAGCTGCTGAACTTAGGTTTTTAAGTTGAATCTGGTATTAACTTTTTACAGTGTGGAGAGGGTGGGGTTTATGGCCTATACTGCAGCCGGCCACCGGGGGGCGATCGAAATGTTTTGGCTTTACTTTTCAGGACTCGTATGGCACACTTGGTTAAAACCCATTAAATTGGGATTACAGTATTGGGTAAAACTTCAGTTCTTGCATAATACAGAACTGTATAGAAGAATTTAGTTTGACCCGACCTGTGGAGGGCAGTAATATGCCAATACGGTGTGTACACCGTTTGCCTAGTAGCGTCTACATTCGCAGCCAGAAAGCTATAAGTAAAAGAAGAAGTGTTTTATACAAAGCGCCAAACCCGCGCTTCCTTTCCACTTGATTTATGCTATTTCTCAAGGCTTCATTTGCTCGCAATACCACCAGGTGGCCAAAAAATGTAAAACAAGCGGATACATTACAGATGACCTAATGTGAACGGTAAAGGGGGAAAAAAATCATTTCCACACAGACTAATTTATTTATATTAATACAGTGTGTAATTTCTGGTGGTATATAATGATTGAAACATATGACAATACATGAACAACAATGAAACATATGTAATACATGTATTGACTTTAAATAAATGGGGCTATGTGTGTAAATAAAGTCTTTGGTCATAATAGGCAGAAGGGGCAAGATTATTCTAAAACTGCAAAGCTGGGTTTTACCTGGGCAGAGGACTGTGAATTTGCAAGATTCAAACCACTTTCTAAACCATTTAAGCGGAAACGCTTCAGTGTCCCGGTGTTGGCAACTAAAAAAGAGTGACTAGCGATTTATTGGCAAACCTTATTTAGTTTCCGAGACTCGCTGGTACTGCCATGCAAATATTTATGATATCTGATCTGTTTTTCTCCTTTCAGCCTCTAGCAGATCTGACATCATTGACCAGAAGAACAACAGCAGCCGCAGCAGCCACGCCCATCAGAGCAGTGGCGACCAATCGGATCACAGGTTCGATAGTATCACAGCAATGCACTTCTGAAAAAAAAAAAGAAACTTAAAAACTTGTTTAGTAAGACACATGGCATTAGTCTAAAAGGTATTAGTCTAAAGTCAACAAATGAATTCATGAATGTAAATTATATCTACAGTACCTTCACATGTGTGACAGACTTCACTGATGTCCAGATGTTGAGTCTGGTTGCTGATGGGATTGTTGAGCACACAGCTGTAGGTGTTTTTATCCTGATATTCCACCTCCAGAGGTAGAGAGAGACTGATGCTGAGATCAAACACACTGATGCTGGACAATAAACGGTTTCCTTTGTACCAGGAAAGAGTCAGATGACTTACATGACTCAAATTCACCACTGAACACAACAATGAACAATTATGCTGCGATGATGATGATGATGATGATGAAGCACATTGTGACGGGTCTCTGCTGATAACAGGAACAGGCAGATGAGCTGAAAACATAAAGAAATAAGAAATGATCTCAATAAAGTTGCATTGCAGCATCAGTCAGTCAGTGTCTCATCACATAAACCGACAATCGTGATCTTTACATTTACAAAAGATTCATAATTTTAGACAATCACTGGTGAAACCGATATTTAACTCACCATAGACATTGAGACTGAAATTCTTGCTCACACTGTTGGACTGTAGTTTATAGAGTCCAGCATGTTCAGTTGTGATGTTAGTGATGGTCAGAGATCCAGTTTGATCATCCAGCATCAGTCTGTCTCTGAATCTCCCAACAAGAACATTATCATACACAGTGACGCTGTCGGCCATTACATTGATTTCAGCTATTAAAGTGTTTTCAGTTCCAAACCTCCATAAAATCAAATGATCATCCATCATTTCAGTAAGACCAGTGTTTAGAGTGACTGAATGCCCCTCCATCACTGACACTGACTTCACTGCATCTTTATCAGCAAACACACCTGAAGAAGTGTTTGTCACAGATTAAATCTTTAAAATCACTTGATGCCTAACAGAAGTCAAGTGTTTTTTTTTTACATGGTAGCAGAACAGAAGCAACTGAATCCATAATAAACACATTTCAAACTCACCAACCAGATGCCACAAACTGAACAAAACTAATTTGAGAAACATTTTCTTCAGCAGCTCACTGAAATGCCATGATAGTAACCCTTACAATGTCTGAAACACATCTGAGCTGATGCTGTCTGTGTTTGTGGTCTTTCCTCATCAAGTCTGAACCTCTGTCACAGCTCTCAAACAACCATTTCCTTGAACACAGGAAGTCATGAAAATGATAGATCATTTTATATTTTCCTATGAATTCTAGTCCTGTATGAAATATAATAGCAGTGAAGTGTTAAAGTCATGAATTTTAATTTAGATATGTTAATATTAATTGATTAATTAATATTTACTGATTTGAGAATGATGTCAATCAGATGTCAATCTATGTAGTTCATCAATGATGCATGACAATATCTTGGCTTGTGACTCTTAATTGACTCTTGGATTCATTTTATTTAACTGTAAATATGTTTTCTATGGAACAGAAGTCAAAATGTTTGGTCCATATTAAAAGGAGAGAAAATATTGAATTCTTCAGCCACAAACTACTGACAGATACACTGACCGCATTCATCTAATAATAGACACGCTGATGCAGGAGCTGTTTGTTCAACAGTTTAAACCACATGGAATTTGACTGCCTTTGAAACTTGAGAAATGTTGTAGTTCATAATGAGATATTTGGCATTTCATCGCAGACTTTAGTATCTTAGTGAATCCGAGCAGTTATTCAAAAATCACGTCTCCTATTAGACAAAAATCGGAGCATCTCCATAGAACATCTTCAATCGGTTGATTTTTAAAGGGGTGATATACATCAGGGTTCGTGGAATTACACTGTTATTGCTACTTGTTTGCATAAATGCGCAAATATGTGACATATGCATTCAGCTACTTCCATCACCAACATGTAGGGAGATGTTAGTAGAGGTTAAGCTCGCAATGCTATAATGCTGTTAGCGGATGATGTTTAGAAACACACCCGATGGCGCCATTAATAAGTTAAGCTAGAATCATACCACTGATCATCAAAGTAAAAAAAAAAAAAATGTATAAATCATTGTTCAGTTCTTTTACCTTCTGTAAATCTGTGTTTTCTTCCAAGATGTAGTGGTCTTTATACATTGTCTTATCAGTATGCTGTTTGCACTAAGTGCAAATAACGGTTGTTTATATTTAGGGTGAGTAAATCATGGGGTAATGTTTATTTTTGGGTGAACTATATAAGTCTGGAGGCCTCAATAGTACACCGTCATAAGTTACAAGGCCTTCCATAAAGCGGTTTTGAAGAATGGAAAAATGTAACAAATATCCTTTTATGGCAGAAACATATTTGGAGATATGCTGGCACGTTTAAAAAATACTACAAATATGATACAAACAAACTAACACATTCACTCACAATAATGACTGCTGCTTTTTATGAATTCAGGTCTGTCTTTAACTGTTATAGCACCTGCAACAGATACTGAAATAAGAGTAAAGCTACTTTATTGAACAACATTAGACAAATGTGAACAAAACATGGAAAAACTAAAATCATGCTCTAGTAAGTATAAGGGAAGATACAGCACTATGGCAACATCTCCAAGACGGAGAAATCTACATATTCACTATCTGTAACAACCATTGGACATTAGCATGATGCCATAAATAATAGTAAATTTTTTGCTGGCATTTTTTTTTTCTGCCGGACGCCATTTGACAACAACAGGATGTGCATTATAAAAAAGTACAGGATGTGAGACCTGTGTGAAAGTGTGAAAACAAGATTTCTTAAAAATAATTAACTTCTCTAGCAACTGACACTATCATTGTTGATTTGGATGATTATCATTGTTTAAACAGTGAGCTGCTTATGCCAACTAATGTTTCACGAATTCAAAGTACAGTATATGGTATTTTCATATTTCTTTATCATACAGTAATATCTCACAGCTGGGTTTGAGATTGTTTGTAAAACACCAACATTTGATTCACTACTTTGTTCCACAGTAAAACTGGTTGGATAAAGAGGAATTCAAACTCTGAAATGTATGTTAGCAGAACATAAAAAGAAGACAAATGCAATACAGGTGAACTACAAACGTCCAGTAATCGACACATTCTTGTGCATAAACTGTTTGTCCACCCAACAGATCAAACCACATTTCTTTCCAGGTCTACAGACACAAGACCACAGCAGGTTTCACTTTGACTCACAAAAGAAGCTGCTTGCGTATCACATGCATTTAGTGAATTGCATTCAGTTCACTGCAAGTGACCTCAGTACTTTTGATTTTCACAATATAAGAAGACTTAAAAGGGGACTGCAAATTTGACATTAAGATTTAACCCCAGAAGCACCCACAAATGGCCTACTTAGACCTCTGTGTCTGTGGGTCCTTTAAGGCAGGTCTGAGATCACTTGTGGTGTTTGTATAAACATATTTAATCAGCCCTAGACTGCTTGGAGCTAAGAACTAGGTGTGAAAATCACACCTTCAAACACCACTTCATCCTCTTCTTTAAATTTCCGAAAGAAAATACAAACACAAATCACACTACCTGCACAGATAAATTGAATGTATGTATGTATGTATATATATATATATATATACTGTATATATACTGTGTGTATATATATATACACTGTATGTATGTATATATATATATATACAGTATATACAGTATATATATATATATATATATATATATATATATATACTGTATATACTGTATGTATGTATATATATATATACATACATACAGTGTATATATATATATACACACAGTATATATATACAGTATATATATATATATATATATACTGTATATACAATTACAAGGGATAGTCCAAACCTGTATAATTTAATTTCTTTTGATTAATGCGAAAGACATTATTTAAAATTATATTCGTACCTAAACAGCTTATTGACATCTGTAGTATTTTTTTTTTTCAATAATATGGAAGTCAACGGATACCAGCAACCAGTCGGTTACCGAAATTCTTCAAAATATATAATTTTGTGTTTGACAGAAGAAAGAAACTCATACAGCTTTGAAATTACTTGAGGGTGAGTATTTGATGACAGAAATTATGACAGAATGTAATTTTACTTAATAATAATACTTCCTACTTTTGTGACTATGAATCATATTGGAAAAGCATTTTTCAATGTTGCCTCAGCTCAACAATGAAGCACTTTAAACTCCAGACCAATATTTCACTGTTTATATGATCGTTTGTGTAATACATTTTGGGGCCCCTGCCACTCTGGTTTGTTTAGTTATAATAACTGGTTGACTGTAAATTATCCCTCATTGCATCGATTCTATGTTGGTTCATGTATTATTTGGTAAATATAACCCTGCTGTCTGGAATGAGAGTATGGTTAGTCGGTGTGAGAGCTTGATCTTCTCTGCTGTTCCTCTTTTCTGGGTCTGATGTCATAAACCAGCACAACAACCGTAGCCACGCCCACCAGAGCAGAGATGACCAATCGGATCACAGCTTCAGCAACACCACAGCAGTGGACACATTCTGATAAAACGGTAAAAAGACAAAAAGTTGGATTTGTGCATTTCCGTAAAGACTGATACTGTTTGCAGAAGCAGATATAAAATGAGGTATGTAGAAAAAAAAATGCAACTACTTATTTTGCTCTTGAACATGTTCTTATTTTTTAATTATCTTATAAACAACATAAAAAGACAACAAGAAAATTTAACGTACAGGGTTGTTAAAAAAATCAGCTAATTCAGTAATTAATATCACTTTTGATGTACCTGAACATGTTGGACAGAGCTGAGTGTTGTTGAGATGTGTAGACAGGTTTGTGAATGAATAAGCCACAACGCAGCTGTAGGAATCATCCAGACATTCAATATCAAGAGGTAGAGAGAGACTGATGCTGAGATCAGACACATTGATGCTGGACCATAAACTGTTTCCTTTGTACCAGGAGAGAGTCACATCACTCACATTCACCACTGAACACACCAGTGAACAAGACGAAGATGATGAAGGATTTTGCGAAGAGTTACTGCTGATGACAGGAACGGGCAGACGAGCTGAAAACAAGAGAGTATAAAAACGTTTCAATGTGTTTGACCTTTGCAATCAGGACTTTTATGCAGCATTTTGTGCATTTAAAAAATGCAGTGCTCAAGTTAAATAAGTTCAACATTTAAAAGATGTGGCTCCAGACTTGCGATTTTCCCCATTCCACTGCCCAAATTGCAAAACAAAACACACTGGGCCTCTTTTTCAATTAAATTCAAGTGTTTTGCATAAAATACAAATCCTTGCAACTTCATAGAAAGTGAAAGTTTCTACATTACACTTAGGAGTAGCTTATTTATCAATCTAACGCAGAAACAAGTGCACATCCAAGCGCACACATCAACTTAGGACAGGGTTCACGTGTGATTCATAAAACATTCGTATGTCACTATCCCCATCGTGTGAAAGATACACTCTCAGAAAAAAATGCTCACTGTGGAGGTGCTTTTTTTTTTTAAAGGTGTGCTTTTATACCTTTTAGGAACTAATATGTACCTTTAAGGTACCAATATGGACTTTTTTTTATCATAGCCACTGTTCATATTGATAAATTCCAAGTTTAAGTAGAAATTAGGCCCATTTGTGAAGGGCCCCTAACAGTAGTCCATGCAATTTCTGCACTATATTCTCCTTCTGAATTCATATCTATAAAGTCATTATCCAGTGAAAATACATAAATACTGCATGCTTTTGTTATATGGAAAGAGCAGCATAAACATTGCCATAAATGACAGAATTGTAATTTGTGGGTGCACTATTCTGTAATTGAATTTCTTTGGGGTTTTAAAATGTTTTTACAAAATGTCAACCCTCATATTAAAAAATAATATGAATAAGATAAGTTTGATCACATATTTTACACAACACAAACACGTACAGTCACAGTATGCTATTGTACTTCTTCACTTTTAATAATTATTATAGTGATGGACATCTACAAAAAATCTTTAAATGCCTTATGAATAATTTTGTCCTTTTGCAGGATTATTATATACAAAATAATCATGACAGGGTGACTGGCACTGTAGTTGTTTACTCACCATAGACAGTAACACTGAACCTGTATATCATCTTTGTCCTGATTTGATAAAGTCCTGAGTCTGTGGTTGTGATGTTCGTGATGGTCAGAGATCCAGTCATCTTGTCCAGCTTCAGCCTGTCTCTGAATCTCCCATCAGGACCATGAGATGTGGAGAAGCTTCCAGTCCCTTTGTTGATGCTAGCTATGAGAGTGTTTTTGGATCCAAAGCGCCATTGTATCACATCATCTGTCTGTAGTTCAGTATCAGAGTTCAGAGTGACTGAATCTCCCTCCATCACTGACACTGATTTCACTGCCTCTAAATCCCCAAACACATCTGAAGAACAAAGAAAGTTTCACAGTCACATTAAAGTTATTACCAAAAGCAAAAAGTCGTCTTGATGTTAGTTTTTAAAAGCTTTACTGAAATTTTGAACATTTGAACATTGAAACTGCAGTAGAGTAAGCTTTTGAAAAGTCATCCTTTTAATAGAGAAATGTTTAAGAGAAATGCTTTAACACTCGAAAGAGATCACACTTGATTAAACCTTCTGTTGAGCTTTTAGTGACATCTGTTTTTACATTCATTGTTTTAACACATGAGATCATTTTACAAACATAAAGACATTTTTTATCACTTACCAGCCATATGACAAAAGCAAAAACAGCAAAAAGCAAATGAGTGAAACATTTCCTGAACTAGTCTTGTTCAGGATGTTTGCAAACATCACCAGAAAGTGTTGTTACAGAGGTGCACGAGTAATGGCGACTTTAGACTCAACCTGGTGTGGGTTTGAGTGAGAGAGAGAGAGAGAGAGAGAGAGAGAGAGAGAGAGAGGGGGGGGCGGGGGGGGTCTCATGTGTAAGAATGATAGTGTTAAAATACATTTTGAAATGGACTGCATAATATTAAGTCTATAACACATGCTGCTGCTTATAGGGTCTCAAACTCTAAACTAATACACAGGAACATTTGCATTTATGTTGTCAAATATATTTAACATTAACACTGGGTACTTTTCTGTTATGTGACTTCTAGTCACCACTTCACATTTTTCACTTAATTCCCTCATTTCCACCATCTAATACGTAATTAACACAAATATAAACCTACTAGAGTTTATACTGTTGATAGTGTTGTCATTGTGTTTTTAAATGGGTTCAAACCGTGGTTTAGTAAGTCTACAGATGCACACAATTCACATGAATTAATAATGGGTCAAACAACATTTCTGCATAGATGTAAACAGCTAAGGCCACAGCAGGTTTCACAAACAGCCCTGCTGAAAAAAACAGCATATGCTGGTTAGGTATGTTTTGGTGCTGGGCAGTGGCGGTTCTACACGGAGGCCAAGGGAGGCCCGTGCCCCTGTAGACATGTCCTTGGCCACCCCTGTGGCCCCCCCATACTGACCAAATAAAATAAAATAAATTAATTATGGTTTTACACACGAGCGCCAAAAGCGGAACTAATGCGACGCATCGTTCTACTTAAATGGGTAAATTAGAGCGGCGCACACAAACACTGCAGCAACAATTAGAACTACTCTCGGATAGAGGAGCTACGATTTATTTCTCCTGTTGCAAGAGTCGAAAGTAAGCAAAACAATTTCATTTCGTGAGTGACTTGATGTTCTTGCACATAACCGTGTTACTTTTGTTTTTCACACTGATAATTAAATCAAGTTTGTAAATGGCTTTGTAAAATCTTTGTTAACGTTAGTTAATAAAAATATACAGCTGTTCATTGTTCAGGGTGGCCGCGGATCCTTAAAAAGTCTTAAATTCCGTTGTCCTAAAATAAGGCCTTTAAATGTCTTAATTTGTCTTAAATCTAAATCCAAGGGTCTTAATTTTTTTACACTTTGAAAAGGAAAAGTTTATCGTTTTGAGGAGAATCTCCTGCGCAGGTTCTAAATCTGTTCTGTTGCTAGACACGCGCTTGCTTGACAACGCCTCAGTGTTGCCAGATTTAGCGGGTTTCCGCCCAACTACACGCATTTGAATCGCAGATTAGCTGTTAAATTTAACCATCATAGAGTAAAAGTTTATAATTAGCACATGTTTTCACGTTGTCGCACACAACTGGCGCGAGCACGCGCAGAGAGAGAGAGAGGAGAGAGAGGCGTGCAGCGCGATTCACACAGATTGATTCCTCTTTAACTGCTATTTGAACGGAAACGTACATATGTCTTGATACCCGTTTTGGTATTCTGTTTAATAGTCGTTTATGTCTTCAGTGAACCGAAACAGCTGAGAAAGAGATGCGTGCCAGTATTCGGTTTGGGCATTTGGCCTTAAAGAGACAGCGTCCTATAAATACCTGCAGTGAGAAACACTAGTTATTTTACAATTAATTATTAAATTTCCCCTCCTGAATACTAGTGTTATTGATTTTATTACTAACTTTATGTTGTATTCATTTACACTTGTCATTTGTGTAATTGTTCTTGTTTTGTTACTGAACTTTAGTTCAGATAGTAGTTTTTGCTGTGGATGAGAAGTAGCCTACCTAAAGTAAGCATTCAGTAATTAGGAAAAAACAAACTTTTTTTTTTTTTGCCGATCCATGACTCAAAATCCGTGTTTGTTACACTGTTACATTGGCTTCAAATTGTGTGAGAGCCTTGACTTTGTCATGGAATAGAAAATAATTTCTTCTTCTGGAATAGTGTTTTCTGTTGAATATTCCCAAGAATAATCAGTTAAATAAAATAATAATTTAAAATATCTTCATAGTTTTGTGCTAGACTTTTGCGGGACTTTCAATTTTGTCTTAAATTTTGTTTGAAAATGGTATTAAAAAGTCTTAAAATGTCTTAAATTTAACTTGGTCAAACCTGTAGACACCCTGTTGTTAGTTCATGATCAAGTGCCGGTTTAGTTCTGCTGAAACTCTACACCTCTGAGAACTCTCTCATTAAAACAAAGAAAGTGTAGACATGATGTAAATAAGAGATTAATTGTACTGTGTAAATGTGATTTCATTACCTTTTATTAACTTTGAGAGATTGCGATGAACAACAGTAATGTATGAGTGACAGCTTTCCAGTGATTATAAGGGGAGCGCGCACTTTTAAGACTATAATTAATTCAGAATTTGAATTCATTTATTCATGGATTCACTCTCTGATAACGCAACATCGCCGTTGCTATCGTGCAGCACATAGGCTACTACATCAGTTACACAAACTAAGAGAAGGCAAAGCAGGTGCTTACTCATCAAAATATGTCTAAACAGCCGCACTGCACGTGTCGACACGCGCCCGTGAGTAAACATTATTTTTTTCTTTCACCATGCAGCAAACGTAAAAAATAATTAAACCGTTTAACTTATAGTACTTCTTACTGTCAATTAACAGTGAACGGTCAATATGAGCATCCCTAAAATGTTTGTATGATTTTAAAGTAAAATAAAGTTTATAATCTTTAAATATCACTTGTTGTCATTTTTTAATGTGCCCCTCTGGTTAAACACTGGCCCCTCCTTGGCCCCCCTAGTCAAATTTGTCTAGAACCGCCACTGGTGCTGGGATGCTGGTTTTAGCTGGTTTATGCTGGTCCTTTGCTGGTTTGTGCTGGTCATGTTGCTGGTCAAGGACCAGCATAAACCAGCAAAGGACCAGCATTAACCAGCAACATGACCAGCATAAACCAGCAAAAACCAGCAAGGGACCAGCATAAACCAGCAAAGGACCAGCATATACCAGCTAAAACCAGCATCCCAGCACCAAAACATACCTAACCAGCATATGCTGTTTTTTTCAGCAGGGAGAGCTGGTCACTGTAGCCTACATTCAGAGTATCACATTCATTCAGACACAAAAATCTGGATCCCTTCAACAGACTGTGATGATGAAACAAATAACACTGTGAATCTAGCCTGCTCATTTTCAAATATGTAGTGTAGGCCTACTGTACAAATCAGGGGCGGTTTTGTGTTGGGTCAACAAGCTTGTCCCCCTCTGTCTCCACACCAAGCAATTGTGGGTGCAATGCTCTGTTGAGTTTAAAAAAAAAAAAAAGACCAATCAACGATGTCCAGATGAGTCATCGCTGGAATACCGCTGTTGTGTCCTGTACTGTGCGCATTTGCTGAATGGCCAATTCCACAACGTTGTATTTAGGTTGCAATTAGGTAATGTTGTAGTACAAGGTTTTAAAAACGTTCCTGAAAAAAAATTATAATAATGTAACCAAAATAAAATGTTTTAAAAACGTACTACGAAAATAAAATCAGACAATCAAAACTTTTGGGGGACGTTTTATTCAGGTGTTAATAAGGGGAACAGGGGACAGGACGACTGCATTAAGGAGAGGATGAACGGGGCCATGTATTGTGACATATTGGGCAAAAACCTCCTTCCCTCAGTCAGAGCATTAAAGATGGGTCGTGGCTGGGTCTTCCAACATGACAATGACCCAAAGCACACAGCCAGGAAAACCAAGGAGTGGCTCCGTAAGAAGCATATCAAGGTTCCAGGCCTAAATCCAATAGAAAATCTTTGAAGGGAGCTGAAACTCCATGTTGCTCAGTGACAGCCAGAAACCTGGCAGATCTAGAGAATATCTGTATGGAGGAGTGGGCCAAAATCCCTCCTGCAGCGTGTGCAAACCTGGTGAAGTACTGGTGAAGAAACCATTTGGCCTCTGTAATTGTTAACAAGGGCTTCAGTAATAATTATTAAAAAAAAAAAAAAAAAAAAATGACTCAAGTGATCAAATACTTATTTGACAAAGTAATTCACAAATAAATTTGTTAAAAAAATCATACAATTTGATTTCCGGATTTTTATTTTTCGATTCTGTCTCTCACAGTGGAAATGCACCTATGCTGAAACTTGTAGACCCCTCCATGATTTCTAAGTAAGAGAACTTGCAAAATCACAGGTTGATCAAATACTTATATATACTGAAAATAAACATGTTTGATATATTAATGTTTGACTTTTGTTGTTGTTGTTTTTTTACAAAATTGGAATTGGAATCAAAATTTGACCAATCGATAGAAAATCGGAATCGATTCAAATGATACCTAACCCTATCTGTTTGAATGTAGTCAGGCGGAGGAATCAGTAGATCATGTACTAGGCTATGTCACTGTTAAAAATATGTTACAGAAAATATTCAGGAGACACTAGATGTAAAGCATATACTCAATCAAGCAGGGAATTATAATTATTTAATTTTATTTTTGAGGGAAACTGGGTTAATTAATAGGATATAAAGATTATTATTATTTATTATTATTATTATTATTATTATTATTATTATTATTATTATTATTATTATTATTATTGATTTATTTTATTTATTGATTTAACAATTTTTATTATTATTATTATTATTATTTTTTTTTTTTTTTTTGAGGTTTTGTTTTGGGGGGTTTAAGTGTCTGTTAGTCACTCTGGTTCACACTCCGGTATAGTAGATGGCGTTATTGCACATTAACGTTGGATGCCAGCCGCGATAAAAGAAGAAGAAGATTACGTGATCTTGACGTAATGAAGCGGAGACGCGTCACCCATTTTTTCTTTTTTTACAGTCTCTGTTATGCTTAGGGCCCAACGGAGGCGGAATATTACAAATAATATTTCCATTGATCATCTTCGTAAATTCAGATTTCACTGACAGCAGAGCATGTTACTGTTCTTTGTATTCCATGTTTTCATTAACGGTAAGGTTTATATTTTTTTTCTTTAACCATTTTGGTTTCACTTTTCTGTATGTGTGTGACGTCATAAGCCATTCGTTTATTTTTATTTCTTTATTTGATGATAACTTATTATGTAGGGCAGCAAACGTAGTTTGCGATTTATAATATCTGTTTTAGTACAAGGCACGTGCCTTTTTTTCAGGCCATTTTCTGCCTTTTTAAAGGAAATTAAGATCGACCTGGTTTATTTGGTGTTATTCTTGATACATATTGTAGCGTTTCGCCATTAATAGAAACCAGATTACTTCTTAGTTGTGCTGCTACTTTATTGAAGAACTGTTTTGGCCGCCACCTCCTTACCCCGTATCAGATTTGAAACCAGATATAATATTTTAGTTCAAAATGTGTTTTTGTATTGTAAAAGGGTGGTTAAACTAATTTCTAAGTGGTTAAATTGAGGAGCAAACCCCTTTCTTTAGATCCTACCAGTATTCTGTAGTTGTATTATTTATAATACAGAATAGTTACAGACATATGACTACCAGCTATGGAGTTTTGTCCTCTACAGAGGACATACGTTTTTAGCGATTTCTGAGACCTTACATGTCACGGTTTTAAGTCTGGATGTCCTGTACAGAGAACATTCAGAACTTCTCAAAGATACCAAATGTTTGAAAGTTTCACCATGACCACTCCCTCTCCTTGGTCTTTAAAAATGGCTGACATTAATTCAGTGATCAAATGTAACATGATTTGTGATTAAAACAAAAATTTGACTGTTTTTGTCTTTTTATTTAAAAAAAAAAGTCCTGGTGTCCTCTACATAGGACATAGCATAACTATATGAATAAAATATACATTTTCATTTTTTTTTTTTTTTTACTTTTGTTCTTATACTTGTAAACAATGTAATGACATGAAAAAATACTAAAATCTCAAAACATTTTTTGCTAGTTAGTTTTTTAGGCAATAGTAAAAAAAAAATAAAACAAACTTTTGATCTGTATATTGACAGTATATAATTGTATCTGTTTATGCATTTATTTATTTTCGTTCAACTGTTCCTTTTTTTATTTGCAGGTGTGTTTGGTGAGTCAGTGTCAGTAATGGAGGGAGATTCTGTCTCTCTACACACTGGTCTTACTGAAATACAGAAAGATGATGTGTTACAGTGGAGGTTTGGCACTCAAGGTACCCTTATAGCTCAAGTCAATCAAGCAGCCAATAAGAGCATTACATATGATGATGTTCTTGATGGGAGATTCGGAAGAAGGATGAAGCTGGACAATCAAACTGGAGGTCTCACTATTAGAAACATCAGAACTGAACACTCTGGATTTTATGAATACACCAGCAGCAAACACACTTTAAACAAGATATTCAATATCAGTGGTGAGTATTGTTTTAACATCGTAATTAGCTTCTATAGAATACTCTAGAATTCAGGTACATAGAAATGGCCATGAATAGCAGCATAACGGTAATGATTATTTAGTTGTAGAACTGTTTATGGCCTCAAACAGGTGTTGCAGTAACTATTGTTTCTTTGTTTCTTGTTTGTTTTCCAGTTGTGCCTGTAGATGAAGTGAAGTCAGTGTTAGTGCTGGTGGGTGATTCAGTCACTTTACACACTGATCTCGCTGAAATACAGAATGATGATGAGATACAGTGGAGGTTTGAACATCAAAGCTCTCCTTTAGCTGAAATCAATCGAAAGGCTAGAAAAATCTCCACATATGATGCTACTGATGGGAGATTCAGAGACAAACTACAGCTGGACTATTTGACTGGATCTCTGACCATCAGGAACATTGAAACCAATCACTCTGGACTTTATGAAGTTGACATCAGTAGCAGCAGCAGCAAACACACCATACACAAAACATTCAATGTGACTGTCAGCGGTGAGTAGCTTGTGTTTTTCATGTTTTTTTGAAAGTGAAAGTAATAATGAAGTCAGCATGTGGCCATAGTATTGTATTCCCTATTGTAACGTATATCTGAGTGAAAAAGATTCTCAAACAAGAACAAAGGTGCAGATTGATCTTTATTCCACTAAATGTGCTTTGTTTGTGCTTTTATGCTGTCATGTAAATGCAATGAAAAAATAGGTTACTAATCTTATATTCTTACTAATATTATATGTTAATATAAAATCACGAATAGTAATTTCTTTACTTCATACAGAAATGCAATGTTTAATTTAAATGTAATACATTTTTGTATTTTCAATTACTGGGTATTGATTCATTCGGTTTAATTCTCTTTTTTGCCCACTGAGGTCACATTCTTTCTTAAAGAGAGTGTGTATGCGTATGTACTCCAAGTTTATTGTTAAGCAGTCCTAATTAAGTTTGTGATTAATTAAGCTCAGTGCTCACTTTACATGAACACAACATTTTTACATCACATAGTCATTTGATCTTATGTATCAAATTTATCCTCCTTCTCTTAATGAGAGTTTTTTACATTAAAGGATAACTATTGCCAAAATGCAACCTGGGCTGTTTTTTTTACTGTAAACAAGACAAACTTATATCTAAAAGCATAATTACGACAAACGATTTTTGAGATTGACCGTAATTTCGTTTTGTGGTCAGTGGCCGTTGAATGGGAGAACTAGCGGCATATCTTTGAGCTAATCAAAATCGATATTTTTACAACACTAAGAAGGCTCGACACATGCTCGAAGTATGGTCTGGGTCTCTACACATGAACTCAAGCATTGAGAACATTGTTTGTGTACACAGAGTTTACTAAAAAGAAAGGTTTTGAACAACTTACTTACACTATTTGAGTTTCCGCTTGCGGCCGTCTTGCCAGTCAAGAAGTGTCGATCTCCGAATGCGACGTAATAGTGAGGAGAGTAAAGATGGATAGCTCCTAAAGCATATTTATATATAAATGCACGGCTAATTCGTTGTTTTGTCGCAAGTGAAAAACAATATTAACCTTCTAGTTGTAAAAAGAGCCTCATATGGAGTCCATTCATTCGCATTCGGAGATCGGTACCTCTTGACTGGCAAGACGGCCACGAGCGGAAACTCAAACAGTGAAAGTGAGTTGTTCAAAACCATTCTTTTTAGTAAACTTTGTGTAGACAAACAATGTTCACAATGCTCGAGTTCATGTGTAGAGACCCAGCGATACTTCGAGCAAAGTTTCACTGTGTCTCGAGCCTTCTTTGTGTCGTAAAAATATCGATTTTGATGCGCTCAAAGACTTGCCCCTAGTTCTCCCATTCACCGGCAATTGACCACAAAACTAAATCACGGTCAATCTCAAAAACGGCTCGTTTGACGTAATTATGCTTTTAGATATAAGTTTGTCTCTTTTACAGTATAAAAAAAACCAGCCCAGGTTGCATTTTGGCAATAGTTATCCTTTAACAGTAACATTTAAAATATTTAGTCTATCTGTATGCATTTCATTGACGTCTGAGTGTCACGAATGAGAAAGGGAGGTCTGGGTCCAAAAGCAGGTAAGAAATATAATTTTAATTAAACACAAATAAACAAACAAAACAAAGGCCAACACGGCACAACAAACAGGATCTAGACTGGAGCAAAGAGAACAGAGACAAACCATCCGGAACGGGCAACATGAAAACAATGCAGACTCACCAGGGTAGTGGAAGTGTGGAGATTATAAAGACACTGGTGATTGTGAACAGCTGGGGAAAGACAGGTGACATAATCAGGACAAGTGAACACTCAGGGAAGTGCAGGGAAGGGAAAACAGCGACTCCAGGTGGCTGAGGGGGGCCCCACAGCCCAGATCATAACATTACCCCCTCCCCACGGAACGGCTCCCAGACGTTCCACGAGTCTGGAGGGTGGAGGAACGGGGGAAGGCAAATCAGGGGGAGGGACGGCGGGCCAGGCCCGTGCAACGGAGTCACGCGAGCTGGCCTCGCCGCCAGCGGAGCCTCAGCGGACGCCGCCGCGTCAGGCACGGAGATAGCGGACGCCGCCGCGTCAGGCACGGAGATAGCGGACGCCGCCGCGTCAGGCACGGAGATAGCGGACGCCGCCGCGTCAGGAAGGGAGATAGCGGTCACCGCCGCGTCAGGGACGGAGATAGCGGTCGCCGCCGCGTCAGGGACGGAGATAGCGGTCGCCGCCGCGTCAGGGACTGAGATAGCGGTCGCCGCCGCGTCAGGGACTGAGATAGCGGTCGCCGCCGCGTCAGGGACGGAGATAGCGGTCGCCGCCGCGTCAGGGACTGAGATAGCGGTCGCCGCCGCGTCAGGGACTGAGATAGCGGTCGCCGCCGCGTCAGGGACTGAGATAGCGGTCGCCGCCGCGTCAGGGACGGAGATAGCGGTCGCCGCCGCGTCAGGGACGGAGATAGCGAACGCCGCCGCGTCAGGCACGGAGATAGCGGACGCCGCCGCGTCAGGGACGGAGATAGCGGTCGCCGCCGCGTTAGGCACGGAGATAGCGGTCGCCGCCGCGTCAGGAAGGGAGATAGCGGTCGCCGGCGCGTCAGGGACTGAGAAAGCGGTCACCGCCGCGTCAGGAAGGGAGATAGCGGTCGCCGGCGCGTCAGGGACTGAGAAAGCGGTCACCGCCGCGTCAGGAAGGGAGATAGCGGTCGCCGCCGCGTCAGGGACTGAGAAAGCGGTCACCGCCGCGTCAGGAAGGGAGATAGCGGTCGCCGGCGCGTCAGGGACGGAGAAAGCGGTCACCGCCGCGTCAGGAAGGGAGATAGCGGTCGCCGGCGCGTCAGGAAGGGAGATAGCGGTCGCCGCCGCGTCAGGGACGGAGATAGCGGTCGCCGCCGCGTCAGGGACGGAGATAGCGGTCGCCGCCGTCTTCCCGCGGAAGAGCCACTCCGCCCCCACCTCCAAGCGGGAACGCAGTCGCGCCGTCTCGGCCCTGCAGGCTTCCATCTCGGCCAGGTAAAAGTACAGACTCTCAAAACGAGCAGCCGACGCCTCCTCAAAAGAAATGTTCCTCCCTGCTGGACCCATTTATTGAGTCTGCATTCTGTCACGAATGAGAAAGGGAGGTCTGGGTCCAAAAGCAGGTAAGAAATATATTTTAATTAAACACAAATAAACAAACAAAACAAAGGCCAACACGGCACAACAAACAGGATCTAGACTGGAGCAAAGAGAACAGAGACAAACCATCCGGAACGGGCAACATGAAAACAATGCAGACTCACCAGGGTAGTGGAAGTGTGGAGATTATAAAGACACTGGTGATTGTGAACAGCTGGGGAAAGACAGGTGACATAATCAGGACAAGTGAACACTCAGGGAAGTGCAGGGAAGGGAAAACAGCGACCCCAGGTGGCTGAGGGGGGCCCCACAGCCCAGATCATGACACTGAGTAGCTGTTCTTCATGTGTTTATCACAGGTGAAATGAAGTCAGAGACAGTGAAGGAGGGAGAATCTGTCACTCTACAGACAGGTTTTACTGAAATACAGGTCTATGATTTCATAACATGGATCTTTGGAAATACTGTCATAGCTGAAATCCATAAAGCAGCCCAACTCTTCTATATATATGATGGTGATGATGAAAGATTTAAAGACAGACTGCGGCTTGATAATCAAACTGGATCTCTGACTATAACAGAATGCAAAATCTCAAACTCTGGACTATATGAACTGAAGATCAACAGCAACAGACATACTGTACAGAGATTCACTGTTACTGTCAGTGGTGAGTATATCAATTATTTTTTTTAAATGGTTAGGCATTAAAGAAGTTTCTTTACCTGTTTGTTAGCTTCTCAAAGAATTGTGATGCAAATTACCGAGATGTCTGTAAAGATGACTATTACTCTCATTGACATGTTGTTATAGTGATATCAACATTTGATACTTTTTAAATGATTGCTTAATTATTAAAATTAATATTTTATTTAAATGATTGATACCATTGACAAAGTTGATTTCACCAATGTTTGTAGTTATTTTCTTTTTTAATATTAGTATTTATAATTTTGACAGTTAGTCCCTAGCTAAGACAGTAAAACAGCTTTTCTTTATTAATGCACTAATGCACTGATCACTTATGTCAGTTATCCATGAACATGTCAGTTTGAGCTCATGACATCTTTCGTGAATGCTTTAAGACTGCTAGCATGTATCAGATTAAAATCTTTGATCTGCTTTTACTGCCTATATTGTTCTAACTGATATGTTCCCATCAAACACTGCGATACAGAAGATGAACACAGTAAATAAAACATCTTAAGATTTGAAATTACATTAGAGGCTCATTAAGGATTCACGTCAGACGGAATCAGATTTATATTTACTAAGTTTAAGCCAAATACAATTTGGCTTATTGATTCACACTGACATCTGACTATCTTTGTCTTTACAGCATCAGGTGTAACTTCATGTGTAAAAGCATGGATAGTTACTGTTCTGCTGGTGTCTGGAACTGCAGTTGCTTTCATGATTCACTATGACCACAAGATCTCTAAACTAAAATGTAAGTCGATCATATTACAGCTAATGCAAGCAAGGGAAAGAGACTAGACTATATTAGAATTTAAAGGTGTAAACATGTTCATATTAAGTGGCCAGTTGCATAGATTTCTTAAATTAGTCAGTCTTTAGTTAGTCTTAAATTTAGTTTTTTTTCCCTTCAAGAATGGTCAAGTATCAGTTACATATAGTAGCTCTGTCTAATCTGAATCTGACTGATTATCCCTGAATAATTGCAAGTAGTTCTCAAGGAACAGTCTTAACTTAGCAGCTAAGTTTATTCAACTGGGTAGGTTTCATGAAGTGTCATATAATGTGTTACTTATGTTCTCTTTTAATGTGATTATAAATGTGATTAACTGTATAGAGGGTTTAATAATCATTCACTCGGTCAGTGATGGATTTGGAGCAAATAATCTGATTTTGGTAATTTCTTTTATTGTTGGTTTTCTTGTTCTAATTTCTGTATTTCTCTGTTTCTATGTGTTACTGATACAGATGCAGTGAATCCATTATCAGTGGCTGAAGGAGTTGCTGTCACTCTAAAAGCTGATGCTGAACTACAAACAAATGATCAGGTCCGATGGACATTTGGAGATAAAAAGTCTCCTATAGCTGAAATCAAAGGGGGCGCTATCTCTACATATGATGGACCTGATGGAAGATTCAGAGATAGATTGATGTTGGACAAGACAACTGGATCTCTGACCATCACAAACACCAGAACCACAGATGCTGGATCTTATAAACTAGAGTTCATTCACAAAAGAAAAAAAACATCCAAGTGGTTCCTTGTTACTGTCTTTGGTGAGTGTTTTGTGATTTAAAACTTTTAGTATTGATTTTATTTTAGATTTTGTTTTTATTTTCAGTGTAAGGTTGATTTAGGGTACTTTTGCTTACTCTTTTACCTATTTTTTTAATTTTATTTTTTGACTACTACATACACTGTAAAAAGCTTTTACCAGTTTCAACTTATAAACTTAAGTTTAGCAGCTGCCTTAAGTTTTTAAGTTAAATCAGCTTAAATCTTCAAGTCATTTTAACTTTTTACAATAAAAATGAGTTGATTTAACTTGTTCATTTAAATGACTTAAGTTGATTTAACTTAACATTTTAAGGCAGCTGCTAAACATAAGTTTTTAAGTTGAAACTGGTGAAAACTTTTTACAGTGTGGTAATTAAGTATGCTTTAATGAATAAGAATATCATTCTGCCCCTCACTGTACTAATAAAATGTAAATGTAAATTATCTGAAGGAACGCTATTTCACTTGCAGTTACCTATACACAACAACAGTGACAAAAGTCAGACATAAAAATATTTATAAAAATGCGTAGAATATAGTCTACAGCTGATCAGAATAAAACATGTAAACTGGTGCAAATATACAGAATATAAGAAAAGAAAACTATCCTAAAATGTCAAATCAATAACAAATAAAATACAATATTTATCTGATCATAAGTGAAATGTTTACAGTCTGTTTCCTGGCATAAACACAAAACGATTTCAGATTAGTTGATGGCACATATATTACAGTGACTGATCACACATGAATTAAAGAATATGATTAGTCTGACACATGGATTAGGCCATAGATCAAAATTGAGCTATTCGACTTGTATAAAAGATTTATAGTTTCAATTCCATTGCTTTTGCTGCTTTTTACTATGGTTTGTTTTCTAGTGCTGAATTCTGCTCTACATTTTTCTGTTTTTTTGTTTTTTTTGTGCTCGTGTGACAGAGTCAGTGTCAGTGATGGAGGGAGAAACTGTCACACTGAACACTAATACTGAACTACAGGCAGAGGACGAGATTCTGTGGATGTTTGGAGACAAAGATGCTGAGATAGCTAATACCAAAGGAGGGACCAGAATAACCAATACAGCTAATGGTCCTGATGGGAAATTCAGAAACAGACTGAAGCTGGATCATCTGACTGGAACACTATTTATCATAAACACCAGAACTGAAGACACTGGAGAATATAAACTAAAGATCACCAGAAGTGGAAACGTTTCTTTGAAGTTATTCCGTGTTACTGTCTTCGGTGAGTAACTCAAAACAGCAGTTTTACAGCAATAACAAGGAAACTTCTGCTTGTCCATTAAAATGATGATAATTTCCTAACAAAAATGCTATTAAACTCACTAATGTGAGATGTTTTAGACATTATATGAACTACATATGGCTACACATTTCTTTGGTCAATACATCAATATAAAAGCTATGTTTTTTTAATGTCATCTGTCTTATGTTTTCTTTCAGATCAGTATAGAAGTATACCAGAGAAAAGGCATTTGTTGCAATCGGTGCATTCTATAAACGAATAAAGTTAGATTTTGGGAGGATTTTTTCATTAATTTAGGTTTTATTTCACTTTTGTTTTGATTCATTTTAAGGGGAAGTTTGAGATTTTGGGCTTTTTTGTTTTTCATAAAGTGTTTTTTCATACTAGTAAAAAAGAAAACATCCAAAAGACACCTTTAAGTGTTTCTTTTATAGTATTTCTATTTGTTCCAATAGATTTAAATTACAATACATATTTTCAAAGGCCATTTTCTCAAAAGGAGTTTTTTTCTCCTACATAAATCTCATAAATGCACTTACAAATACACTCCAGTAGGTCTATTCTTGTTAATATAAAAGGTATCTTTTATATATTGTTTTATAAAAGGAATTTCACTGTTAAAGGTAAAACATTTTCATAGTACAAGACTGTATGCAAATCTTTGTATGTTTATGTGATATTAAAATAAGCTGGGATCTGAAAATAAAAATGTTTGTCAGTTGTAGTTTTTAAAAGTTATTTATTTTGTATGCATACATTTATTAAGTTGGAGTCTTGAATTCCTGGTTAGAAAACTAAATGACACTATAATACTAGTATGAGTAATATGTGACCCTGGACCACAAATGTAGCATGGGTATATTTGTAGCAATAGCCAACAATACAATGTATGGATCAAAATGATCACATCATATTTTATAAATTTTCTATCATAAAATATATATAAACTTAATTTCTGATTAATAATATGCAAGGCTAAGAACTTCAGCTTTCAAATTGTGTATAGATCTTGATTTAAACCTCTGGGCCTCTTCGGTCAACATAAAATGTTATGTTTTGAAATTTCAATAATCGTAGCATCATCAGTATGAGATGACACTTGGTGACTTTTGTTGCATTAGCTATGTGAGTAGAGTACGCAAAAAATCACTGACATGATTCGGATATGTTAAAGGGTCCAAAAAAAATATAAAAATAGTCACACTTGGCTCCTTCACGGTCATAGGAAATACATGGGAAATATGGAAAAATGCAATAATTCTGAGAATATTTTGTTGGTACAAGCTACAAACCAGCCACTGCGCTGAAAAAAAAAGTGTTCAGCAATCAAAGAGCTGGTACTTTCAAGGCTGATTCCTCAACAGCTGGTGCCTCCAGAGCCAGTCCCTCCATGGCTGGTCGCTCCACAGCTGATGCTTCTAGAGCTGGTTCCTCCATTACTGGAGCCTCTAAAGCTGGTTTGTCCATGGCTAGTGACTCCATCGCTGGTCCCTCCATGACCATCTGTGGTTTCTTCACCGCTGGTGCCTATAGAGCCGGATCCAGAGTTGGTCCCTCCATGGACCGGCTGATGCCTCCAGAACTGGTCCCGTCATGGCTGATTCCTCCACGGCCGGTCCCTCTATGGCTGGTCGCTCCACAGCTGATGCTTCTAGAGCTGGTTCCTCCATTACTGGAGCCTCTAAAGCTGGTTTGTCCATGGCTAGTGACTCCATCGCTGGTCCCTCCATGACCATCTGTGGTTTCTTCACCGCTGGTGCCTATAGAGCCGGATCCAGAGTTGGTCCCTCCATGGACCGGCTGATGCCTCCAGAACTGGTCCCGTCATGGCTGATTCCTCCACGGCCGGTCCCTCTATGGCTGGTCGCTCCACAGCTGATGCTTCTAGAGCTGGTTCCTCCATTACTGGAGCCTCTAAAGCTGGTTTGTCCATGGCTAGTGACTCCATCGCTGGTCCCTCCATGACCATCTGTGGTTTCTTCACCGCTGGTGCCTATAGAGCCGGATCCAGAGTTGGTCCCTCCATGGACCGGCTGATGCCTCCAGAACTGGTCCCGTCATGGCTGATTCCTCCACGGCCGGTCCCTCTATGGCTGGTCGCTCCACAGCTGATGCCTCTAGAGCTGGTTCCTTCTCGGCTGGTCGCTCCACATCTGATCCCTCTAGAGCTGGTTCCACCATGGCTGGTTCCTCCATGGCTGGTCGCTCCACAGCTGGTCCCTCTATGACCAGGCAGTCACTCAGAGAAAAAAGGTGCCAAATGTTCTAGCTGAAAGATGTTAAAAGTGTGAACTTTTAGTGTGCTTCCCGAACTTCCCTTTCTAACAAAATTGTAATGTCTGATTGTAATCATAATGCAAAACCTGATATTTATCCAATCAAAATCTATCTAAACCTTGACAAAAGCAATCTTTTAGAATGTCTAAATATATTTTTAAATGTAAAGAGTATTAAAATGAAGAAACAGTCTAAAAAAAAAAAACAATGGGAATCCCAAAGCCCCTGTGTATATGTATATAGGGAGATACAGGAGGTCACATGACATTACACAAGCTTTTTATTTTTTTATTCCACCAGGTGGCACAATTTTCACTTAAAATGTTTTAATATTGATGATTTTTGCATACAGCTCATGAAAACCCAAAATTCCTATCTCAAAACTTAGCATATTTCATCCGACCAATAAAAGAAAAGTGTTTTTAATACATAAAAAGTCAACCTTCAAATAATTATGTTCATTTATGCACTTAATGCTTGGTCGGGAATCCTTTTGCAGAAATGACTGCTTCAATGCGGCGTGGCATGGAGGCAATCAGCCTGTGGCACTGCTGAGGTGTTATGGAGGCCCAGGATGCTTCGATAGCGGCCTTAAGCTCATCCAGAGTGTTGGGTCTTGCGTCTCTCAACTTTCTCTTCACAATATCCCACAGATTCTCTATGGGGTTCAGGTCAGGAGAGTTGGCAGGCCAATTGAGCAGTAATACCATGGTCAGTAAACCATTTACCAGTGGTTTTGGCACTGTGAGCAGGTACCAGGTCATGCTGAAAAATGAAATCTTCATTTCCATAAAGCTTTTCAGCAGATGGAAGCATGAAGTTCTCCAAAATCTCCTGATAGCTAGCTGCATTGACCCTGCCCTTGATAAAACCGGCTCGAAGACTTCGAGGGCAAAACATCCATAGAACTGCAGCATAAAATATCAGCATTTTTCTACATTTCTACCTGATGCAAACTTTGTAAAAAATAACTGGCGGTCAGTGGAGCAAAGCGTCGTTTTGACCTCCAGGTGGGTGTTCCAATTAGGATGTAAAGTCACATGAAAACTATTAATTGAATAGAATTAGTCAGTCTGAATTCTATTGTCATCATGTCACTGACTCATTTAAAAATATAGACGTATATGTGCTTATATAGTCACAGATGTCTCTCTCTAATCTTTGTTGGTATGACAAATATTTTTACATGCATATTTTGCAGCAATTTGCATTGTTTCTGCACACAAATTAAATTAAAATATCTCGAAGCAAAAAACAAAATAAACAGTGTAATTAACAAACACAAATAAAATGGATGCCACTACAAATTAAAACAAATGTAGAAGAATGTTACTTGTTTTGGACACCAGATGGTCCAACATACACCACATTGAAAGGATTCATACAGCTTTTTTGATGAAGATCAGAGGCACTGGAAAGCAAAACTTAATTTCGCCATCATTAAAAAATTAGACCACAGATATTTAAGCTTTACATCTTACAATTCTGAAATATGTCAGAATATTTATGATATCTGATCTGTTTTTCTCCTTTCAGCCTCCAGCAGATCTGATATCATTGACCAGAAGAACAACAGCAGCTGCAGCAGCCACGCCCATCAGAGCAGTGACGACCAATCGGATCACAGGTTCGATAGTATCACAGCCATGCACTTCTGGGGAAAAAAAACCCCCGAAACTTAAAAACTTGTTTAGTAAGACACATGGTATTAGGTATTAGTCTAAAATCAACAAATTAATTCATAAATGTAAATGATATCACTGCTGCTGTACCTGCACATGGTTGACAGAGTTTGCTGATGTCTAGATGTCTGGTCTGGTTTCTGATGCTATTGTTGAGCACACAGCTGTAGGTGTTTTTATCCTGATATTCCACCTCCAGAGGTAGAGAGAGACTGATGCTGAGATCAGACACACTGATGCTGGACAATACACTGTTTCCTTTGTACCAGGAGAGAGTCACATGACTCACATTCACCACTGAACACAACAATGAACATTTCTGCTGTGATGATGATGATGAAGATGAAGATGAAGAACACAGTAAAGAATATCTGCTGATGACAGGAACATGAAGATGAGCTGAAAACATGAGAGAGTAAACAATAGCTCAGAATCAAGTGTTTAATCAGTCGGTCAGTGAGTGTCTCGTCATGTACTGACAGTACTGATCTTCACTTTTCTGTACATTTACAAAGATTCGTTTTTATCATGAATTTGTTATTTGGACAAGAAGTATAGAGGAAAATGATTTTGCTTTAATGTTCCAAAGATCTACTTATTTTAATAATCAAGCATCAAAATAATCAAAATGTTGGTGAAACTAATTTTTAACTCACCATAGACAGTAAGAATGAAATTCTTGCTCACACTGTTGGACTGAAGATGATAGAGTCCAGCATGTTGAGTTGTGATGTTTGTGATGGTCAGAGATCCAGTTTGATGATCCACCTTCAGCCTGTCTCTGAATCTCCCATCAAGAATATTGTCATATATAGTGATTCTGCCAGCCATTACATCGATTTGAGCTATAGAAGTGTTTTCAGTTCCAAACCTCCACAGAATCACATCATCATCCATCATTTCAATAAGACCAGAGTTTAGAGTGACTAAATCACCCTCTGTCAGTGACACTGATTCCACTGCATCTGTATCAGCAAATACAGAACATATAAAGCTAATTACATTTATTTACTTGAGATCATTGTTTTGTTATAATTATAAAGTACAAATGAAAAACAAGGAGAACAGCAGCACAGAAACAAAACACAAAACAGATCAACAGACATATGTTAAGATTAAATGTGAAACAGTAAATTTAATGAAAGTAATAATAAGGAATGAAGTTGCATGATTTAGTTTAGTTTAGAGCTATATTAATTCCCTTGAGGTAGTTAGGTCAGACTGTGGTGGAGCTTCACATTTACAAACAACACTTAATATAGCAGACGCCGCACGAGCAAAGCCCGGAAGATGAGTAAATTAGGAAATGAAATAGAAATGAAAAAAAAAAAAAAAATTTAAAGTTGTGTTTTGGATGAATGAATGAATCATTAATAATATGCCTACTGTTACGTCCCACACAGTGTCTAGGGGGTAAAGAAACGTAGCATTATGCAAATGAGCTTTTAAGTCGGGGGTCCTGCCGCCGTACCACAAAGACAACAATTATCTTTATAATCTTTTTTTTATTTCAACAAAGTAATCAAACAAGGAGGGGAACATAAGTTCAGGAGCAGCCAGGCAAGAAAACAACAAACAAAAATTCCCCTCTATCTTAGGAGTGGTTCGACTTAATAATCTCACAAAACAAAAACAAATCAACAACAAAAGTTTACACTCACTCCCTGACTAACTGAAAAAACAGGAGAAAAATGGGGGTTACAATAAATAAAAAGGCCGGGCACCTCCTTACGGTTCCCCTGAGAACAAAAAGAGAAAACAATCTTCAGTGACAATATAAAACATACAAGAAGAAGAGGAATGATACTGATGTACCATAAGCTGAAGGCATGTCAGTATCTACCTGCACATGAGTATCAATCTGCAACACTCAAAGCCACAGTGCTTTGGGTAGGAAGTTAAGCTTGTTAATTCAACTTTAATCTTTACACATTCAGCAACAATCTTAGCAACTAATAGAAATGGAAAGTAAGGTACAACCGGTTATGATGATAAAGGTGAAGCTCAACAACAAATTGTACTAAGCAGGACACCCGACAGCTCTGGAGAACTGAATTTAAGACTATTTTGTATATGTGTAATTAGAGGAAGCGCTAAAACCATCTTGTATAAAAAAGCAACAAAATCCATTTTTTAAAAAAAAGTAGGCTACTTACCAACAGGTTGCAGGCAGAACAAAATGACAGCATAAAGCATTTGCTTTGACATTTTTAATAGCCACCCTTTGATTACAACACCAAGAAACAGACTGTTTTGACTAGACAGAACTGTGAAACTAATTTCATTTAATTATGGTTTAAAAGAATGCTTATACATACAAATTTATAATCTTATGCCGAGTCAGCGTTATTTAAGAAGCGGAAATGTACAAGAACAAGAGGAACTAAAGAGGAACTGTGTGAGTGAGGGTAGCACGATTTCAGAGTGCTATATTAACAGAACACATGTAGTCAGTATAGGAGGCATTTTACAAAAATTTTTTTTTGCAATTCATACATATTTTACAACAGGGCTAATTCACGTTGCAAATGCATTTTTTTTCTTTTTCTTTTTTGCACATTAAACCTAGAGAATTAAGTTTAAAATGGCTATTTGCCTTGTTTGTATTAATTATAATTTTCACAGAAGCTCAACAAATGAAGAATCACCCACACTGTAAAACGTTTTCACCAGTTTCAACTTAAAAAACTTAAGTTTTGCAGCTGCCTTAAGATTTTAAGTTAAATCAAACTCACAAGTTATATCAACTAATTTTTATTGTAATAAGTTAAGGTGACTTGTAGTTTTAAGCTGATTTAACTTAAAAACTTAAGGCAGCTTAACTTTTTACTTCTTTGAAAATCTTAATTTGAACATCAGTGGAGCTCATCATCTTTATGATTATATAAGATTATATTCATAAAGTCTGTAAGAAGTTGATTTATAATTGAATTAAGGCAGATTTGCATGTTTGTTTTGATGCAGATTGAAAAGTGTTGCCTTCTTGATCAGTTTTTCTGTGTTTTCTGCAGATGCAGAAGATCCCAAATCCAGCTACAATCAACAGAGATCCAACGACAGCAGCCTAAATCAACACTATCAGAGAGACTAGAGGAGAAGACTGTGCTGCAATGTCTGAAAAGAAGCAGTCATGTAATTGTACAAGTGATTGTGTGAATCTAAACTTTAAAAAACACAGATTTAAAGGGATAGTTCACCCATAATGAAAATTTGATGTTTATCTGCTTACCCCCAGGACATCCAAGATGTAGGTGAATTTGTTTCCTCAGCAGAACACAAACGAAGATCTTTAACGAAAACTGGTGCAGTCTGCCAGTCATATAATGGCAGTAGATGGGCAGCAAACCTTGAAAAGTAAACAAAAACATGCACAGACAAATCCAAATTACACCCTGCGGCTCGTGACGATACATTGATGTCATAAGACACGAAACGGTTATAGGACATTGCAAAGTGATGGTGCTATAGAGCCATGTGCTTTTTAAAAGCATTTTAATAGGTTTAACATTAGATTAATAGCTCGGAACATATGCTGCCTTGACTATAGAAACACTGGATTCTTCAGGTTGACCTCCGCATTCTGGAAAGGTGTCTATAAAGGTGTAAACTAAAGTCACGTGAAAACTATCAATTGAATAGAATTATTCAGTCTGAATTCGTAGTTTATTTTTTACCATGTCACTGATTTATTTTAAAAAATAGACTTACATAAGAGTCATAGATGTCTCTCTATACACTTTGTTGGTATGACAAATATTTTTACATATTTTGCAAGTATTTGCAGTGTTCCTGCAAACAAATTAAATTAAAATATCAAAACAGCAAATTAAGAAAATAAAAGTGTAATTAACAAACAAAATGGAAATGGATGCCACTACAGAATAAACAAATATAGAAGAATGTTCATCGTTTTGGCCACCAAATGGTCCCAACATATACCATATTGAAAGGATTCATACAGCTAATGAACCACTTTATGAAGATCAGAGGCACTGGAAAGCAAAACTTCATTTTGCCACCATTAAACAATTAGACCACAGTTATATTTTAAGCTTTAAATAATATGATTCCAAAATATGTCAGAATATTTATAATATCCAATCCGTTTTTCTCCTTTCAGCCTCTAGCAGATCTGACATCATTGACCAGAAGAACAACAGCAGCCGCAGCAGCCACGCCCATCAGAGCAGTGACGACCAATCGGATCACAGGTTCAATAGTATCACAGCAATGCACTTCTGAAAGAAAAATAAAATTAAAACTTTAAAACTTGTTTAGTTAGACACATGGTATTAGTCTAAAAGGTATTAGTCTAAAGTCAACAAATTAATTCATAAATGTTAATGATATCACTGCTGCTCTACCTGCACATGTGTGACAGAGTTTGCTGATGTCCAGATGTTGAGTCTGGTTGCTGATGGGATTGTTGAGCACACAGCTGTAGGTGTTTTTATCCTGATATTCCACCTCCAGAGGTAGAGAGAGACTGATGCTGAGATCAGACACACTGATGCTGGACAATAAACTGTTTCCTTTGTACCAGGAGAGAGTCACATGACTCACATTCACCACTGAACACGCCACTGAACAATATGATGATGATGATGAACATTGTGAAGAGTAACTGCTGATGCCAGGAACAGGCAGAGGAGCTGAAAACATAAAGAAATAAGAAACGATCAGAATAAAGGTTGCATTGCAGCATCAGTCAGTGAGTGTCTCATCACCGACAATCGTGATCTTTACATTTACAAAAGAGTTTAATTTTAGACAATCACTGGTGAAACCAATGTTTAACTCACCAGAGACAGTGAGACTGAAATTCTTGCTCACACTGTTGGACTGAAGTTTATAGAGTCCAGCATGTTGAGTTGTGATGTTTGTGATGGTCAGAGATCCAGTTTGATCATCCAGCGTCAGTCTGTCTCTGAATCTCCCATCAAGAACAACATCATATACAGTGATGCTGCCATCCATTACATCGATTTCAGCTATTAAAGTGTTTTCAGTTCCAAACCACCATAAAATCAAATGATCATCCATCATTTCAGTAAAACCAGAGTTAAGAGTGACTGTATCCCCCTCCATCACTGACACTGACTTCACTGCATCTGCATCAGCAAACACACCGGAAGAAGAGTTTGTCACAGATTAAATCTTAAAAATCACTTGATGCCTTACATAAGTCAATTTTTTTTTTTTTTTTTTACATGGTAGCAGAACAGAAGCAACTGAATCCATAATAAACACATTTCAAACTCACCAACCAGATGCCACAAACTGAACAAAACTAATTTGAGAAACATTTTCTTCAGCAGTTCACTGAAATCCCATGATAGTAACCCTAACAATGTCTAAAACACATCTGAGCTGATGCTGTTTGTGTTTGTGGTCTTTCCTCAACAAGCCTGAATCTCTGTCGCAGCTCTCAAACAACCATTTCCTTGAACACAGGAAGTCATGAAAATGATGAATCATTTTATATTTTCCTATGAATTCTAGTCCTGTATGGAATATAATAGCAGTGAAGTGTTAAAGTCATGAATTTTAATTTAGATATGTAGATGTTTGTATTTACTGATGTGATGTCAATCAGATGTCAGTCTATGTAGTTAATCAATGATGCATAACAATATCTTGACTTGTGACTCTTAATTGCCTCTGAATTAATTTTATTTAACTGTAAATATGTTTTTTATGGAACAAAAGTCAAACTGCTTGGTTCATATTAAAAGGAGAGAAAATATAGAATGCTTCAGCCACAAACTACTGACAGATAAACTGACCGCATTCATCTAATAATAGACACGCTGATGCAGGAGCTGTTTGTCCACCAACAGATCAAACCACATTAGATGAAGATAAATTACACCACAGTAGGTTTAACTTTGACTCAAACGGAGCTGCTCACATTGCATTAAGTGAATCACATTTATTATTATTTTTCTCCCATGTTCCTACAATGCATTTCATTGTAGCCTTTGCTTTTAAAGTCAGAGCTTTTAACTTAAAATAAATAAATAAAAATACTTACGACAAAAGTCTGAGAGCCTTCTGGTGGACGAACAGTAAATTATGTTTTCAATCGATTTTCCATTCATCGGGACTCTAAGGGTCTGTGAAAATACGCTGACTGATGTTTGTATGAATGTACAAATATACGACACATGCACTCATACATCCATGACAAACGTGTAAGATGTAAGTAGGGGTTAGTGCTGCTATTAGCAGCTATTCTTTAGAAACCCACCAGATGGCAACATTTATGATTTTGTGAATTTGTGTTGTCTTCCAAGAGAATGGTGTAGTGGTCTTTACACAATGTAAAAATGGTAGTGTTTTCTTAATATGTTATTTACACCAAGTGCAAATAACGATTATAATGTTGTTTATCCCAACATTATAGTTAAGGCATTCTCTTTGCAACTGAGGCCAACATCTAATCAATCCTACAAATGCAAACTACATCCTCATAAATCGAATTAGTCAATGCCATAGTGTCAGCATCACATTTCAAAGCGCTTTTCAGTAGCTAAAATATTAATATAGACTATATTTTCTGTATGAATCGGTTTAAATGATAAACCGAAATCAGACCGGTTTAAAAGATTCGGCGAGTTCAAGAATCGTTTGAAGCCGGTTTAAACGCGCTAAAACCAAACGGTTTCCTGTTTATTATTGTTTTTTACTGTGAGGTCTATTTATAGCAACGTCTTATCTGATGTAAGTTGATCTAATATTGTTCCGTTTGTGTACTGGGTTTTTTCCCCTCAACAGTCACATGACATTAAGGCTCAGGTGACACATTACACACCCACAAATTGCTGAAATAACCACAACTGTACAGGGTGCATTTTAGGACATTTTCAGACCTTTGTCATTTGACTAAAAGTCTACAATGACCAAAATGCATTTTTGTCTGCAGCCATTTCACCGGATGTCCATATAAAAAATACCACAACCGTGAATCATACATTGCATTTATTCTTAAAATCACTCATAATTGAAGACAAAACAGGGTGTTTTTATAAAACAAAGATGTTATGTCTAGAATAGTTATTTTTCAAAAACTACTCCTCTTCCTTTTGATTATTGAGCTGGAAATAACTACTGAAACTAGCAGAGCTTATCAGCAGGATCACAGCATGTGTATGATACTTATGGACACATAGTCGATCTTTTCATATTTTACAGTTTAACACATTTCACAATTGATGTTTCAGTATTTTAGTATTAAAGCTGTTTTGTATAAAGTGGAAGTCATACTGTTAGCATCATATGGGCAAGAATGGAAAAACACTCTTCAACCACACGCTAATCACACATCAAGATATACATTTGCAAACTGACCACAACCCACCAATGCTCAATGCTCACGCAAAAGACGTTTTTCCACCAAACAGATCAAAACAATTTCTGTACTGATTATTATTTTTTTTTTATTATTTTTTTTTTTGTTGATGTGTTCGGACTTAAAAAAAAAAAAAAGAATATTTCTTAAAAGACAATTTGAAAACATGTTGAAAGGGGTAATCGGTCTACATATGCCCCTGTGTTCGTGCAAATCGTTCCTGATGCAGTTTCAGCCACAGCAGAAGTGAGTGTAAAGTTTTTGTTTTTTTTATGCATCTTTGTGAATGGCCTTTCTTAATAATGTGCTTTCTTTGCTAAATGCGGCTATAGTTAACATTATGTCTGTAATCCCAAAGATGGGCATGGCAAGCAAATCTCGGTGGCCTTTAAAGTGGCCAAGTCTCAAAACGTTTTTGCAGAGCTGATTTTGACAAGGTAAAAGGCTGTTTTTTTACACTACTATTGTGAATTTTTAACCAAAGTATATTATAGACTTTTCATTAAGACCCAAAAGAATCCTATGAACTTGTGGAAAATAGCCATCCGATGCCCCCTTTAAGTTTGATCATCAACTGTAGAAAACAGATTCATACACAACTTCAACCTCTTCCTCATCATGTTCTGATTTGATCTGTAAAAACAAAATAAAATAATTTTAAAAATGTTAATACGAAAAGAATCTGTGTTAATACTGATTTTGTATGCACACAAAATTAAAAAGTCAAAACGGCATGACTTGATATCTCACAATTCAGACTTTTCTTTTGAGAATTATACGTTTATATTCTGAGAATTTAGATTTTCTTTGAATTCTGGGTTTACCTCGCAGTTAGGTTTTTGTGTGTTTGTTTCCACCATAAAGTTTAGAAAATAAAAAGGTTAAAGGTGTAAAAAAGTATAACTAAAATTGACCTTATCTCACAATTCTGAGAAAAAATGTGAGATATACAGTAAACTAACAATTGCAAGGAAAAAAGTTGTAACTTGTGGTCGAAACAGCTTTTTCAATAAAAAAAAGCTTCCATAGATTTGAGATTCTCAAATGTTCCTTAGTGATCACATTCAGCTCCTTATTTCTGGTAATCTACTAACTTTATACCATCAAACATCTAGTAAATCTACATCAAAATCTAAACACACATCTAAATCTGTCAGATTTAGATAATCTACACAGTCATAAACAATCTTACCGATTTCTGTGCGTTTCTTTTGTTGAACGTTAGGTTAGCATAAGTGACCTCATCTGCGCAACATTAATAACAGATGCGTTAACACAAACAAACACTATCTATACTAGATTATTTTTATACCACATGTGTTATTAGAGTTGTCAAAGTTAGATTGCTGAAGCATGAAATTGAATTAACAAATGCAACTGCATTAACAAATTAATTCAGTTTGATTTTAGAACTGGTTATGCATTTATATATGAATATACAGAATATGCATTTCTCTTTATCATTATTCAAAATACCATCCCAATCTCTTTGCTATTCATACCTATTTTACGGGACAATGGGACTAATTCATATTGCAAATGCATTATTTGCCAATTAAATCTACAGAATTAAGTTTAAAATGGTTATATGCATTTTTTTGTATGAATTTTCGTTTTCACAGAAGCTCAACAAATGAAGAATCACCCATCAGTGAAATTTTAATGAAAAGCTTAATTTTAATACAAGTGGAGCTTGTCATCTTTACACAGATAAGATTGTATTCGTAAAGTCCGTAAGACATTTATTTATAATTGAATTTAGGCACATTTGCATTTTTGTTTTGATGCAGCTTGAAAAATAAATTAACAGTAATAACACTTGCCTTCTTGATCAGTTTTTCTGTGTTTTCTGCAGCTGCAGAAAATCCCAAATCCAGCTACAATCAACAGAGATCCAACGACAGCAGCCGAAATCAACACTATCAGAGAGACTAGAGGATAGGAAGACTGTGCTGCAACGTCGGAAAAGAGGCAGTAATGTTATTGTACAAGGGATTGTGTGAATCTAAACTATAGGTTGGTAAATTATTGTTAATATCAGTGCTGTTGTACCTGAACATGTGTGACAGAGTTTGCTGATGTCCAGATGTTGAGTCTGGTTGCTGATGGGATTGTTGAGCACACAGCTGTAGGTGTTTTTATCCTGATATTCCACCTCCAGAGGTAGAGAGAGACTGATGCTGAGATCAGACACACTGATGCTGGACAATAAACTGTTTCCTTTGTACCAGGAGAGAGTCACATCCATCACATTCACCACTGAACACAACAATGAACAATTCTGCTGAATTGCTGATGAAGAACATGAAAAGTTACTGCTGATGACAGGAACAGGCAGACGAGCTGGAAAAAGATGAGAATATGGGTAAATCTAAACAGCAACCTTATTTTCAGATCAGTGTTTTGAATCCGTGTTTATGTGATCTGTTATTTCTAATTATAAAATCCGTAATATGTAAAGGAGAGGACCAATGATCTGTACTCACTATAGACAGAAACGCTGAAAGTTTTTGATGACAGTTTTGCTGCAATTATCTCTAGTTTATAAAGTCCAGCATGTTGAGTTGTGACGTTTGTGATGGTCAGAGATCCAGTTTGATGATTCAACTTCAGTCTGTCTCTGAATCTCCCATCGGGACCATCAGATGTGTCGAAGATTTCAGCAGCTCTATTGATCTGAGCTACTGGAAGCTTTTCAGCTCCAAATTTCCACAGTATTTCATCATCTTTATCAGTTTCATTAACATCAACTTTTAGAGTGACAGAATCTCCCTCCATCACTGATAACGACTCGCTGAACACACCTGGAGAAGAAAAATACACATATTTTCATGGAATAAAACTGTTTCGAAAGCATTACATCAGCTCTACTTTGTGACCTTTAGTTGTGAACTGAAGAACAGTAGCAGAAACGAATTAGCTGTAGAGTACAATTAATTTGTGCAGACACACAAGTTAAGTGAAGCTTGAAAGTAGGCCATTCTTTTGTTTATGATTAACTAAAGTAATTTTTAAATAATTTATTAAATGTAGTATTGGCTGAGAGCGGGACAGCGGCCATTTGAAACCTACGGAAATACCGGGAATTTGAAAGCAACTCAGTATTTCTGATAAATTTCCAAAATGAAATTTTACAGTCATGGAAAACTATATAATTTTAATTTCCATGAGTTCTATCGTAAATTTGCCAAGCTCACAAATGGAAATCGCAAACCAAGACCTGAATTCATTTGAGATGATGTCTCAAGAAAAATAGACTATTTAAAACAGTAGCAGTGAAATGCTAAATGTTTGCTCTGAAATGGATAAAAATGAATGCACAAAGGGATTTTATAACTTACCATTTAGACACCGCCAGTACAGACACAACAAAACAATCGTATAAAACATCATCTTTGTCTGATCAAGTACCGCTATCCACCAAATGCACTCTGTTAATCTGATGTGTGAACCTGAATCCACCCCCGCCAGAGTCTGACCCTCCTATATATCATTCCGCTCACACTATTTGAACACGATATGAAATGTAATGTTTCTTGTATGGTTATAACGAATCAATGTTCTTCTAGCCCTTAAGACTTTAATACATTCCTAATTCCTTATCATTAATTACTGATCATTTTTGAAAGCTAATTGCCTGTCAATGTTAAATAAGTAAGTAAAAGAATATTAAGTGAATCTCCCTGAATTTAATGATAACAGAAGTAATTGGTTTTAAAATTGCTCATAATATTTAGATTGATAATTGTTATGCTTGGTGAAACAAAAAAAGTTTAAACTACCCACCCTAGTTGCACTAGCCTACCACACAAGCACTTCAGACGAGTCAAACGGAAACCTGCTGTGGTCTGATTTCTACAGAAATGTTGTTTGATCTGTTGGGTGTACAAACAACTTGTGCATGTATAGTGATCTGGGCGTTTTCTTTCTTTTTTTTCTTTCTTTTTTTTTTTTTTTTCTTTTTTTGAGATGTCATATTTGTGTGTGTGTGTGTGTGTGTGTGTGTGTGTGTGTGTGTGTGTGTGTGTGTGTGTGTGTGTGTGTGTGTGTGTGTGTGTGTGTGTGCTTTTTTTTTTTTTTTTTTTATGTGTTGTCTCTTTATAGCAACGTCTTATCTGATGTAAGTTGAATATTGTTCCGGTTGTGTACTGGGTTTTTTCCCTCAACAGTCACATGGCATTAAGGTGCAGGTGACACATTACACACCTACAAATTTCTGAAATAACCACAACTGTACATGCATTTTAGGAAATCTTTAGATCTACAGTCTACAATGACTAAAATGCTTTATTGTCTGCAGTCATTTTTCCTGATGTCCATATAAAAATACCACGACCGCGAATCATCCATTGCATTAATTCTTAAAAATCACTCACAGACAAAACAGGGTGTTTTATAAAAACAAATATCTGATATCTAGAATAGTTCTTCTCAAAAACTACTCCTCTTCCTTTTGATTGAGCTGGAAATAACTACTGACACTAGCAAAGCTTAGCAGGATCACAGAATGTGTATATAAGGTCATGATGCTTATGCACACAAAGTCTCTGATCTTTTCATGTTTTACAGTTTGATTTAAGACATTTCAGAATTGATGATTGCCACTGCTTTGCTCCCCAGTTTATTGCTAGATTTTGGACAGAATTCTGTCGGCTACTGGGGGCGACTGTGCGCCTCTCCTCTGGGTACCATCTGCAGACCAATGGTCAATCCGAGCGGGCCAATCAGGACTTGGAGAGGGTCCTGCGTGTTTGTGGCGTCAGCGAAATCTTTGACTTGAAGTTGCAAATTAGCCATGGTCGAGTTTGCACATAACTCCCTTCCAGTCTCGTCTACAGGTTTATCACCCTTCCAGTCCTGCTTAGGCTACCAGCCCCCATTATTTGCCTCCCAAGAATCAAAATTCATTGGACCGTACATCGTTTCTAAGGTGCTGAACCCTTAGAAGAATTTTCACCGTTTTTCATGTATCCAGAGTTAAGCCCATCATTTGCTCCTCCCTCCAACCACATACCTCGGCTCCTCCGCCCCCCGGGGGTGGGGGGGTTGGGGGGGGGGGGTGCTCAGTGCTCAGTGGAGCATAGCCTCGTTTTGCCCTCCTGGTGGGCGTTCCTATAGACCTTTTTCCTGAGTAAACGATGAGCGCTGCCATGCTCTTCTGTTCCGGTCTCCATAGGAACCCATTCAAATAGCGTCCATTTGTTTTAAATATAGCTAACGTCTGCAGCTTCGTGTCATCTACACACTCATTAAACTTTGAGTAAGGCATTGACATATGACGGTCATAGGATATTGCAAAGTGATGGCGCTATAGAGCCATGTGCTTTTTAAAAACATTTAAATAGGTTTAACATTAGATTAATAGCTCGAAACATACGCTACTTTGATTAGAAACACTGGAGACCGAAATGCAAAGCATTCTTCAGGTTGACTTCCGCATTCAGGAAAGGTGTCTATAAAGTCACGTGAAAACTATCAATTGAATAGAATTATTCAGTCTGAATTCGTAGTTTGTTTTTTTACCATGTCACTGATTCATTTAAAAATATAGATGTACATATGAGTCATGGATGTCTCTCTATACTCTTTGTTGGTATGACAAATATTTTTACATTAATACTTGGCAAGTATTTGCAGAGTTCCTGCGAACAAATAAAATTAAAATATCAAAACAGCAAATTAAGAAAATAACAATGTAATTAACAAACAAAATTGAAATAGATGCCACTACAGATTAAAACAAATTTATGTTCATAGTTTTGGCCACCAGATGGTACCAACATACACCATTTTGAAAGGATTCATACAGCTAATGAACCATTTTATGAAGATCTGAGGCACTGGAAAGCAAAGCTTCATTTTGCCACCATTAAACAATTAGACCACAGTTATATTTTAAGCTTTAAATATTACGATTCCAAAATATGTCAGAATATTTATAATATCCAATCTGTTTTTCTCCTTTTAGCCTCTGGCAGATCTGACATCATTGACCAGAAGAACAACAGCAGCTGCAGCAGCCACGCCCATCAGAGCAGTGACGACCAATCGGATCACAGGTTCGACAGTATCACAGCCATGCACTCCTGAAAAAAAAAAAGAAAAAAAAATTAACTTCAAAACTCGTTTAGTAAGACAAATGGTATAAGTCTAAAAGGTATTAGTCTAAAGTCAAACAAATTAATTCATAAATGTAAATGATATCACTGCTGCTGTACCTGCACATGGTTGACAGAGTTTGCTGATGTCCAGATGTTGAGTCTGGTTGCTGATGGGATTGTTGAGCACACAGCTGTGGGTGTTTTTATCCTGATATTCCACCTCCAGAGGTAGAGAGAGACTGATGCTGAGATCAGACACACTGATGCTGGACAATAAACTGTTTCCTTTGTACCAGGAGAGAGTCACACGACTCACATTCACCACTGAACACACCAATGAACAGTGCTGCTGTGATGATAATGATGATGATGATGGTGATGATGATGATGGAGCACATTGTGAAGGGTTTCTGCTGATAACAGGAACAGGCAGATGAGCTGAAAACATAAAGAAATAAGAAACGATCAGAATAAAGTTGCATTGCAGCATCAGTCAGTGAGTGTCTCGTCACATAAACCGACAATCATGATCTTTACATTTACAAAAGATTCATAATTTTAGATATTCACAAAGCTTTACTAAATAAATCAGGTGAAACTAATGTTTAACTCACCATAGACAGTGAGACTGAAATTCTTGCTCACACTGTTGGACTGTAGTTTATAGAGTCCAGCATGTTGAGTTGTGATGTTTATGATGGTCAGAGATCCAGTTTGATCATCCACCTTCAGTCTGTCTCTGAATCTCCCATCAAGAACATTATCATACTCGGTGATGCTGCCGGCAATTAAACTGATTTCAGCTATTAAAGTGTTTTCAGTTCCAAACCGCCACAGAATCAGAGGATCATCCATCATTTCAGTAAAACTAGAGTTTAGAGTGACTGAATCCCCCTCCATCACTGACACTGACTTCACTGCATCTGTATCAGCAAACACACCTGAAGAAGAGTTTGCCACAGATTTAACCTTTAACCCTCTGGTGCTCTTTGTTTCGGAGTCACACTTGTGCACTTCGCGGTCAGAAGTGACCGGACACCTGTAACACATCTTGTAATTTTTTTCAGTAAAACCATTCGAATTCATTTTTGTTTAATAATATTTTTTATTTTGCATTTTGAGAGGGTTTTGTGGTAATAATTAATATTTATGCTGTAATTAATATCCATTTTTTTGCCATTGAGAATAATTTATATATATATATATATATATATATATATATATATGAGGGCTAGGTTTAGGTGTAGGGTAGGTGTAGGACTATAGAAAATACGGTTTGTACAGTATAAAAACCATTATGCCTATGGAATGTCCCCATAAAACATGTTAACCAGTGTGTGTGTGTGTGTGTGTGTGTGTGTGTGTGTGTATGTGTGTACCTGGTATTCTTCACGTTGTGGGGACCAAATGTCCCTACAAGGATAGGAATACCAGTAGATTTTGACCTTGTGGGGACATTTCTTAGGTCCCCATGAGGAAACAGGCTTATAAATCATGCACAATGAGTTTTTTTGAGGAAGTAAAAGTGTGCACAATCTCCTGTGAGGGCTAGGTTTAGGTGTAGGGTAGGTGTAGGGCCATAGAAAGTACGGTTTGTAGAGTATAAAAACCATTACGCCTATGGAATGTCCCCATAAAACATGTAAACCCAACATGTGTGTGTGTGTGTGTGTGTGTGTGTGTGTGTGTGTGTGTGTGTGTGTGTGTGTGTGTGTGTGTGTGTGTGTGTGTGTGTGTGTGTGTGCATGCCCTCAAATTTTTTTTTTTTTGTGTTGACATTCCAAATGGCATAAAAGTCACAGAGTTTCATATCATTCCGATTAAGCTGTGATTTTTAAAAATTCAAAACAGAAAAAATTTCGGTCTAAAGTGACCGAAGAGCATCACTTAATGCCTTACATAATTTAATCAGTGATGTATTACATGGTGGCAAAACAGAAGCAACTCTAGCCATAAAAACGTATTTCAAACTCACCAACCAGATGCCACAAACCGAACAAAACTAATCCGATAAACATTTTCTTCAGCAGCTCACTGAAATCCCATAATAGTAACCCTTACAATGTCTGAAACACATCTGATCTGATGCTGTTTGTGGTCTTTCCTCAACAAGCCTGATCCTCTGTCACAGTACTCTCACACAACCATTTCCTTGAACACAGGAAGTCATGAAAATGATTGATCATTTTTTATTTTCCTATGAATTCTAGTCCTGTATGAAATATAATAGCAGTAAAGTGTTAAAGTCATGCATTTTAATTTAGATATGTAGATATTTGTATTTACTGATGTGAGAAGATCTGTGTAGTTTACCAATGATGCATGACAATATCTTGACTTGTGACTCTTAACTGATTCTTGGATTAATTTTATTTAACTGTAAATATGTTTATATGAAACAAAAGTCAAAATGTTTGGTTCATATTAACAGGAGACAAAATAAAGAATGCTTCAGCCACAAACTACTGACAGATAAACTGACCACATTCATCTAATAATAGACACGCTGATGCAGGAGTTGTTTGTCCACCAACAGATCAAACCACATTAGATGAAGATAAATCACACCACAGTAGGTTTAACTTTGACTCAAACTGAGCTGCTCACATTGCATTCAGTGAATCACATTTATTACTATTTTTCTCCCAGTTTTCCCACAATGCATTTCATTGTAGCCTTTGCTTTTAAAGTCTGAGCTTTTAACTTAAAATAAATAAATAAAAATACTTACTACAAAAGTCTTGGAAAAAAATTTTTTCGATCGATTTTCCATTCAACGGGGCTCTAAGGTTCTGTGAAAATACGCTGACTGATACATGTTTGTATGAATGTACACATATATGGCACATGCACTTAGCTACATTCATGAAACACGTGTAGGATGCTAGGGTTGAGTTCGCAGTGCTGCTATTAGCAGCTATTCTTTAGAAACCCACCAGATGGCGCCATTTATGATTTTGTGAATTTGTGTTGTCTTCCAAGAGAATGGTGTAGTGGTCTTTACACAATGTAAAAATGGTAGTGTTTTCTTAATATGTTATTTACACTAAGTGCAAATAACGATTATAATGTTGTTTATCCCAACCATACATTTGTGTATGGAGTTAAGGCATTCTCTTTGCAACTGAGGCCAACATCTAATCAATCCTACAAATGACAAACTACATCCTCATAAAGCGAATTAGTCAATACCATAGTGTTAGCATCACATTTCAAAGCGCTTTTCAGTAGCTAAAATATTAATATAGACTATATTTTCTGTATGAATCGGTTTAAATGATAAACCGAAATCAGACCGGTTTAAAAGATTCGGGGAGTTCAAGAATCGTTTGAAGCCGGTTTAAACGCGCTAAAACCAAACGGTTTCCTGTTTATTATTGTTTTTTACTGTGAGGTCTATTTATAGCAACGTCTTATCTGATGTAATTTGATCTAATATTGTTCCATTTGTGTACTGGGTTTTTTCCCCTCAACAGTCACATGACATTAAGGCTACAAATTGCTGAAATAAACACAACTGTACAGGGTGCATTTTAGGACATTTTCAGACCTTTGTCATTTGACTAAAAGGCTACAATGACTAAAATGCTTTTTTTTTTGTCAGCAGCCATTTCATCAGATGTCCATATAAAAATACCACAACCGTGAATCATACATTGCATTTATTCTTATAATCACTCACATTTGAAGACAAAACAGGGTGTTTTATAAACTAAAGATGTGATTTCTAGAATAGTTCTTCTCAAAAACAACTCCTCTTCCTCTTGATTGAGCTGGAAATAACTACTGAAACTAGCAGAGCTTATCAGCAGGATCACAGCATATATGAGTATATAAGGTTGTGATGCTTATACACACAAAGTCTGAGATCTTTTCAGGTTTTAAAGTTTGAGTTGAAACTTTTTAGAATTGATGGTTTCAGTATTTTAGTAATAAAACTGTTTTGTGTAAAGCGGAAATCATACTGTTGGCATCATATGGGCAAGAATGGAAAAACACTCTTCAACCACACGCTAATCACACATCAAGATATACGTTCGCAAACTGACCACAACCCACCAGTAATAGACAATGCTCACGCAAAAGATGTTTTTCTATCAAACAAAACTATTTCTGTACGTTTTTTTATTATTATTATTATTATTATTATGAGGAAGCAAAGTGTTTTTTGTTGATGTGTTTGGACTAAAAGAAAAAAAAAAGACAATTTTCTAAAAGACAATTTTGAAAAAAAAAAAAAAAGGTTTAAAGGGGTCATCAGATGCAAAACTAACTTTTACATGTTGTTTGCACATTAATGTGTGTTGGTAGTTCGTGTACACAACCACCCTACAATGATAAAAATCCTCCCAGTGGTATTTTTTTAATCTTTAAAAGTAATATCCCCTTTTTAAAATCAGATCATTCTCAGCTTCTTGTCGTTGTGACGAAACACAGTTGATTGACATGAGCGCCTTACCTTAGACCCGCCCTCACCGAGCTGAAACAGTCCCAAAACGATTGCCATTGTGTGACTCAGGTACAGAGGAAAACTCTTATTGAGCGATTGAGGTGTTCTGTTGTTGGATGTAATAATAAACACAGTCATTTACTGAAGATGCAGTGGAAAATGTTACCTTCACTTTTAAAAGGAAAGTGTCGATCCCGGTCTACATATGCCTCTCGTGCGAATCGTTCCTGATGCAGCTTCACCCACAGCAGAATTAAGTATAAAGTTTTTTTTATGCATCTTTGTGAATGGCCTTTCTTAATAATGTGCTTGTTGGCAAGTTTCTCTGCTAAATGCGGCTAAAGGTTATGTCTCCTAATCCCAAAGATGGGCGGGGCGAGCAGATCTCGGTGGCATTTAAAGGGGCCAAGTCTTAAAACGATTTTTTGCAGAGCTGATTTTGACAAGGTAAAAGGCTGTTTTTTACACTACTATTGTGAATTTTTAACTAAAGTATACTTTAGACTTTTCATTAAAACCCAAAAGAATCATATGAACATGTGGAAAATGGCCATCCGATGCCCCCTTTAAGTTTGATCATCAACTGATGAAAACCGTTTCATACACGACGTCATCCTCTTCCTCATCATGTTCTGATTTGATCTCCTGTAAAAACAAAATATAATAATTTTAAAAATGTAAATACAAACAAAATCTTTGTTAATACTGATTTTGTGTGCAAGATTATTTACGGAAGCCTGTTTCTGCCACAAAATTAAAAAGTCAAAACGGTAGTTATGGCTTTATATCTCACAATTCCGACTTTTCTTTTGAGAATTGTAAGTTTATATTCTTAGAATTTAGATTTTCTTTAAATTCTCCGTTTACCTTGAAATTATGATTTGTTTATTTGTTTCCACCACAAAGTGTAGACAATAAAAAGGTTAACTTGTGGTTGAAACAGCTTTCCATAAAAACAAGCTTCCGTAGATTTAAGATTCTCAAATGTTCATTAGTGATCACTTTCAGCTCCTTATTTCTGGTAATCTACCGGCTTCATGCCATCAAACATCTAGTGCATCTACATCAAAATCTAAACACACATCTAAATCTGTCAGACTTAGATAATCTACAGAATCCTAAACAATCTTACCGATTTCTGTGCGTCTCTTGTGTAGAACGTTGGGTCAGCATAAGTGACCTCATCTGCGCAACAATAATAACAGATGCGTTGACACAAACAAACACTATCTTTACTGGATTATTTTCATACCACATGTGTTATTAGCTGTCAAAGTTAGATTGTTGAAGCATGAAATTTAATTAACAAATGCAATTGCATTAACAAATTAATTCAGTTTGATTTTAGAACTGGTTCACTCACATTACAGAATATGCATTTATCTTTATCATTATTCAAAATGCCATCCCAATCTCATTACTATTCATACATATTTTACAACGGGGCTAATTCACGTTGCAAATGCATTTTTTGCACATTAAACCTAGAGAATTAAGTTTAAAATGGCTATTTGCATTGTTTGTATTAATTTTCATTTTCACAGAAGCTCAACAAATGAAAAAGTTTTCACCAGTTTCAACTTAAAAACGTAAGTTTAGCAGCTGACTTAAGATTTTAAGTCAAATCAACTTTCATTTAAACTCACAAGTTGTATCAACTAATTTTTATGGTAATAAGTTAAGATGACTTGTAGTTTTAAGCTGATTTAACTTAAGAACTTAAGGCAGCTTAACTTTTTACTTCTTTGAAAATCCTAATTTGAACATCAGTGGAGCTCGTCATCTTTATGATTATATAAGATTATATTCATAAAGTCTGTAAGAAGTTGATTTATAATTTCAGGCAGATTTGCATTTTTCTTTTGATGCAGCTTGAAAAATGTAACCGTAATAATAACACTTGCCTTCTTGGTCAGTTTTTCTGTGTTTTCTGCAGATGCAGAAAATCCCAAATCCAGCTACAATCAACAGGGATCCAACAACAGCAGCAGAAATCAACACTATCAGAGGGACTGGAGGATGAGAAGACTGTGCTGCAACGTCTGAAAAGAGGCAGTAATGTAATTGTAAAAGTGATTGTGTTAATCTAAATTATACAAAATACAGAGATCATTTTAGTAAATAATCACTAATATCAGCACTGCCATACCTGGACATGGTTGACAGAGTTTGCTGGTGTCCAGATGTCTGGTCTTATTGCTGATGGGATTGTTGATCACACAGCTGTAGGTGTTTTTATCCTGATATTCCACCTCCAGAGGTAGAGAGAGACTGATGCTGAGATCAGACGCACTGATGCTGGACAATACACTGTTTCCTTTGTACCAGGAGAGAGTCACATGACTCACATTCACCACTGAACACACCAATGAACAGTTCTGATGTGATGATGATGATGATGAAGCACATTGTGAAGAGTCTCTGCTGATGGCAGGAACAGGCAGACGAGCTGAACGCATGAGAGAATGAACAGAAAACCGGTAAATCTAAACAACAATCTTTACTATTCAGTGTGTCTCTCATTTTGAAAACTAAAAAACGAGTGGACTTTTCAGTATGTAATAAAATAAGAACATGCAAAGGACAGGACCTATTATCTCTACTCACCGTAGACAGAAACATTGAATGTTTTTGATGAACGTTTCGCTCCATTTATCTCTAGTCCATAACGTCCAGCATGTTCAGTTGTGATGTTTGTGATGGTCAGAGATCCAGTTTGATTGTCCAGTTTTAGTCTGTCTCTAAATCTCCCATCAGTACCATTATATGTGGATAAGATTCCATCCTCTATCCTGACTTGGGCTATCAGAAGGTTTTCAGCTCCAAATTTCCACAGTATGTAATCTTCATGTATTTCAGCAACATCTGTGTTAAGAGTGACAGAATCTCCCTCCTTCACTGACACTGACTCACCAAACACACCTGGAGAAGAAAAATAAACATTTTTTTTCATGGATTAAGCTTCCTGTTGTTTACAAAACATCACATCACCTCTAGTTTGTAACCTAAGATGTAGAGTACAATAAATTTGTACAGTCACACAAGTTACCGCATGAACATGCAAGTTTAATTTTTGCTTCTGACTTTCATTTACTCGTTTTATAAATAAGAGATTTTTCTATTTGAGATATTTAGATGAGTAAATAAAATCTAAAGTGCAAGCTTGCTGAATCTCACTCACTTGCCTCACTTTTTGACCAATTATTTTCCATTTCCTTTTGTTTATGATTAACTAAAGTATGTTTAAAATAATTTTGTAGTTATGGCTGACAGCGGGACAGCGGCCATTTGAAACCTACGGAAATACCGGGAATTTGAAAGCAACTCTGTATTTCTGATACATTTCCAAAATTAAATTTTACAGTCATGGAAAATTATACAATTTTCTATACATTTCCATGAGTTCTATAAGCCTGGAACTCATACATTTGCCAAGCTCACAAATGGACATCACAAACCAAGATCTGAATTCAATAGAGATGATGTCTCAAGAAAAACAGACTATTTAAAACAGTAGCAGTGAAATGCTAAATGTTTGCTCTGAAATGGATAAAAATGAATGCATAAAGTGATTTTATAACTTACCATTTAGACACCGCCAGTACAAACACAACAAAACAATCATAAAAATCATCATCTTTGTCTGATCAAGTACCACCAAAGGCACTCTGTTAATCTGTGAACCTGAATCCGCCCCCAACAGAGTCTGACCCTCCTATATCAAGCTGCTCACACTCTTTGAACATATTCTGTGTATTTATATGATAATGTTTCTTGTATGGTTATATAACAAATTAATAATAGTGTTCTTCTAGCCCTTTGTGGAAGAAAAAAAAATCATTTTACTTATCATATGTGCTAATGAAACATTTTGGAAGTTTCGGCTTAATCTAAACCTGCTCTGAAGATGACATGAGGTAAAAGTATCAGGGCCCCAAAACATAAAGATTTGAGCCTTGGGAGTATGATATAGTGGAATGTGCTTCTCTGTTTCCTTACTATGTGTGGAAAATTACCGGCTGTTAGGAGATGTAACCTTGAAGGCTAGGGACGAGATATAAAAGTGGAGGAAACCCTCCCTCCTTTGTCCCACTCTGCAGCAATCTGTGTTTCTGTATGACTGTCGGACCTTTCTTGCAAGAAATAAACCTTTAAAAAGAGCCCAAGTGATTCTCTCTTATGCGATGAGAGTCATTTGATTTTTGCCACGACACCCTTATTAAGACTTTAATACCTTCCTGATTCCTTTTTGAAAGCTAATTGCCTGTCAATGTTAAATACAGTAAGTAAGTAAAAGAATATTAAATGAATCTCCCTGAATTTAATGATAACAGAAGTAATTGGTTTTAAAATTGTTCATAATATTTAGATTATTAATTGTTATGCTTGGTGAAACAAAAAAGTTTAAACTACCCACTCTCTAACATCATTAGTTGCACTACCACACAAGCACTTCAGACGAGTCAAACGGAAACCTGCTGTGGTCTGATTTCTACAGAAATGATGTTTGATCTGTTGGGTGTACAAACAACTTGCGCGTGTAGTGAAGTGATATGGACTTTTTCTTTCTTTCTTTTTTCTTTTTCTTTTTTTTTTTTTGAGATGTCATATTTGTGATTGTGTGTGTGTGTGTGTGTGTGTGTGTGTGTGTGTGTGTGTGTGTGTGTGTGTGTGTACCTGGTATTCATCACGTTGTGGGGACCAAATGTCCCCACAAGGATAGGAATACCAGTAGATTTTGACCTTGTGGGGACATTTCTCAGGTCCCCATGAGGAAACAGGCTCATAAATCATGCACAACGAATTTTTTTGAGGAAGTAAAAGTGTGCACAATCTCCTGTGAGGGCTAGGTTTAGGTGTAGGGTAGGTGTGTAGGGCGAAAGAAAATACAGTTTGTACAGTATAAAAACCATTACGCCTATGGAATGTCCCCATAAAACATGTAAACCAGTGTGTGTGTGTGTGTGTGTGTGTGTGTGTGTGTGTGTGTGAGTGAGAGAGTATGTGAAACATACATCCTGTGAAATTAATTACAATGGAGCCACAGGACAATGACTTCGTGCAGAAAGCTGAGAAAACGGTCCCAAACGGACTCTCCTGAGCTTTGACATCAAATTCAACAGACGATTCGCTTTTTTAATTAATTGATGAATTTTTAAGAAAAATGGCACTTTTCATGGATTAACCAGATCAAATCTATCTGGTGGCGAAATTTGGAATTTCAAAATGCGAAAGCAAGGCTCGATGCAGTTTACCGAACCGCTGATTTGAAAGTTTCACAGGCTTCACGGAGTGTTTCAAAAGCTCCCATCAATGCCTGATGTTTACACCGCGCCACAATAGCTAAAGTCTGTCTAGATTGGAAACGGAAATACGACCGTTGCAATTGCAAACCATTTGTAGGCTATCAGTTCTTTAATCAGAGCATCAGTTTACTGACGGAGATTTGTCTTGCCGAGCGCGCCGCCTCCCGTTTAGACTGCATCATTGAATATAATGGGCTCTATTGTGTTTTGTTAGGCGTGCACACGGTTTTATTTTCACTTCAACTTGTCGTCATTAATACGGAAGAATGAGGCACTTTTGTTTGAGTCTACATTGAACTTTTAGTGAAAAAGTGTCGAAAATGAAGTTTCCTTTTATTTTGCTGTCAGTCTTTTTGTTTTTTTATCCGGACTATGGTAAGACGCATCTCTCTATAGCAATCTATTTTCCGATCAATACACCGAACGAAGAATAACGCAGTTTTATTGTGTGCCATGATCTAATTGCTTTGTATTTGACGGAAGTTTATTATTTTTATGTTAATATAATATATATTAGTTTTTACTATATATTAGCCTACTATATATTAGTATAGGCCTATTATATTATATTATTTTAGTATATATATATATATATATATATATATATATATATATATATATATATATAAATATATATATATATTATTTTCAATCGAATTTTGTGAGTTTGTGAAGGCTATACGATCGAACCTATGCAGTTTTAGCCAACAAACGACTAATATGACAAATGTGTTTTTGTTTTGTGTCAGCTCTCACTCTGCACAATGCACACTTATTTCTTAATTAACGTTGTTTTAAGTCCAGGAAAAAGTTAAATGTGTTTGTGATATAAGATATAAACAAGTAACACGTTTCAGATCGTGAATTAGCCTTTGGTGCACTCAAGCTATAAAAAAAAATATTTAAAAATCAATTTTTGATTTATATTATTTAAGTTTTATTGCTGGTTGCTTATTGTTTTTTTTTCCCCCCACCATCAGAAAAGTGAAAAGTTTGCCTGTTGATTTGTTCTTTCTTCAGGTGAATCTGGCGTTGAGACAGATGAAGTGTCTGTGTTTGTGATGGAGGGAGATTCAGTCACTCTACTCACTGGTATTAAGAAAAACCAAGAAGACAGAATCAGATGGTATTGCAATGACACTCGCATCGCTCAAATCAATGGAGATCCCAGTAAGACCTGTACTGATGTTCAGTGTAACGAAGGTACTGAGAGATTCAGAGACAGACTGAAGCTGGATCATCAGACTGGATCTCTAACCATCACAAACACCAGAACCACAGACTCAGGAGTTTATCAGCTGAAGATCTTCAGCAGCAACAGCATCCGTGAAAAGACCTTCAGTGTTTCTGTCCGTGGTGAGTAATATAACAAATGTTTGGATTTCATACATGTTTAAAAGCTTTTAAAGCAGTGAAAATTAGAGCTATTTTTTCTCTGTGGCTGTAGTTGCATTTCCCAAAAGCATTGTTAGTTGGTCATAGCTCCACTGGTTTCAATGGCTCTACGATGTACTTTGGCTTACAATGCTTTTGGGAAACGTAGCCCAGAAAAGTATAAATTAGATCAAAATCGTCTTTCTGTCGGTGAGCTGATAGATTTAATAATTAGTGGTAGAAAAGCAACAAGCAAAAAAACTGCATTACTTTAATAGTGCCGTATTATGCCCCATACAAACCCTGATGACACACGTACATCACAAAAGACATATATTTGACATCTGAAAGATATATTTTTTGGAGTGTTTGCACACATGCAATACGTCAATAGAATGTTTTCTATCAGACGTCTTTATGATGTTTATGATCTTGAATCTATGTAAAACATACATCTTACAGACGTCTGTCAGATGTTTGTACATGGCACAATGCTTTCCAGATCAAGCAATCTTTAACAGACATCTTACAGACGTATGTGTGCTATCTGGGAATTCATGCTGTACAAAATGAAGGTCAATAAAAAATCTACTTGCTACCTGATCTCATGATGAAGAACTGTAGTTTCCAACAGAAATGTTCACTATTAAGGCACTAAAATAGCAAGCACTTGTAATCAAATCCGTACACAGTTTCGTATGTATTGCTTTCCGGATGTAACAAGCTTGCTCAGTAGCTCAGCCAGCACGGAATTGGACTTATGTTGCGGAGTCCTTGGGTATGAATCCCTTAAAAACATAACTCATGGTGAAAGATGAGAGTTCAGAAAAACAAACGAACACGGCATGCTTGCTATTGTGTTTTTACATCCCTCCCATTCGCTTTTGTTCATTCTATCGTTTAGGTTTATTTTAAAATGTCAAAGAGCATTAGTTATAGTGCCTCTCAACAAACACTGTTTTAGCACAAATCAGTGGACATTTCTTTTGGAAAATATCCCCACAGGTACATTTTCGTCATGAGACCGTACCAACATGCAATTTGCACATTTATTTTCACAGTTTTTCTTGTTGTGGAGTTTCTTTCCCTAAAATGGTCCTCCAGCAATTGTTGGGTTGTGTTTCAGGTGTCGCTGCTGCCGAACGAGAGAAAATGAAGAGAAAGTCGGTGAAGGAGGGAGAATCTGTCACTTTAGATCCTGATGTAATAAAGCAACCAAATCATGTGATGACGTGGTATTTTAATGACACTCTCATCGCCGAAATCACTGGAGATCCCAACAAGACCTGCACAGATTTTCACTGTCCTGAGAGATTTAGAGACAGACTGCAGCTGGATCATCAGACTGGATCTCTGTCCATCAGGAACATCAGAATCACAGACTCTGGAGTTTATGAACTAAAGATCAGCAGCAGCAGCAGCCTCCGTCGTCGTCGCCGCAGCATCAGCCGTGTAAAGAGCTTCAATGTTACTGTGATTAGTAAGTGTAATTTAGTCATCCAGGCATTTAGACTCTAACAGTGGAATATAAAGAAATGTATTGTTACATTGTTTTTACTACCGTGATTGCTTGGTACTGATTCAACAGTGATTTTGATATCAAACTGTGTTTTATTGTAAACTGAATCAGGTTCACATTTACTTTACAATCACTCTTTTATTCCAGATTCAGGTTTGTCTCCAGGTGCTGTAGCTGGACTATCAGTTATTGTTCTTCTACTGGTGGCTACAGCTGTAGCTACTGGTGTGATTTTCTATCGCCGCAGGAGCTCAAGAAATGACAAGTATTGCCTATTAATACTACACTGAGAGAAAAACATAATCTTTATTGTACAAAATTGGTATTTAATTGTTTGTGTGATTATTTTTTAGGCCACCTGACGATGTTGACCCAACAGGACTAGTGGATGTGTCCTGCTGAAGCATTATTCCCATTGATCCATCGTTTCTCAAAAAGACCTAACGATAAAATAACTTTCAAAATAACCTGTTACTGGAAGTCACAGTTATCTTACAACTGCAGGACAATCATGTAAGATATTTTTTTCCACATTTAATGCGATATTGAAACCAACACAATTAATGTAACAAATAAGTAGACACTTTTAAGAAAAATACAAGACGAATAAAAGACAAAGATACACCTTTTGCATTTAATGCAGGAGTCAGTCTTTTTGTATCCATCTATCTGGCTTTGTCTTCCTCCTTTACCTTGAAAAGGAGCTCAATCATGGGCCGGGGGATCTCCTGTCCACAGACCTTTTCAACACATACAAGTTTTTTATTTAAATGTAGGCCTTGTTTCTTTACAAATCATTCTTCCTCTTCTGAAGACATTATTGACTTAAAACCGTAAAACATCTTCAGATTTTAATGGAAGCCTGGCTTTAAATGGTCTGTAATTTGGTTTGATCCATCAGTAACGCATTTTAGGATAGTCTCATAGTCACAGAATGTGTTTTTCCATTCCACTGCGGTACTTTCCGTTGTTTTTCTATGTAATCACATTCTAGACAGACGTGTTTGACTGCAACACATTCCTCTTTTGCAACACCTTGCTCGCGGAATGGCATTTTATAAACACATGAATCAAGTAACCATGCAGTACTTTCCAGACATTGCTTCTCCTTTAATGTTACAATAATCTGTTGACTGCCTCTTTGATGCATCTTGTATTTCCTGTTCTTTGGGATGTCATTGCACCTCATTGTTGTTGATTACAGCCTTCACAGGTATTCCATGGCACAACTAATTTTTTTTGCAAATATTTTAGCCCCCTTTTCCTGATTGGTATAGTACTTACCTTTTCACAAGACCCCAAATACATCCTTTGCAAGCTCTTTTCAGGCCATGGCTTCATCAGTAAGATACAAACAAGAATATATATTAAAAAGAAATGACAAAAAATGGCTTTTTTAATTCAGGGTTAATCACCATCACTTGCAATTAAACCGGAGGATTTTAATTACGTTCTAGTAAGAGTTTAATTGGTAATTGGTTAATTCACTAACATCCCTCATTAAAACAAGGTGAGCACACTTATGCAACCAGGTAATTTTAATAGGAATTACTTTTTTCTTTAAAGTTTCTTTTTGTTTACTACGTACATTACAATGGCGGGAAATTATCTGACATGATCTATTTAACAGTTTAGCTGTGTGATGGAGGGGCAAAGCATTCTGACTTATTATTAATACACTTGTTAAACTTCTATTGTGGAATATGCTAAATTGTGCCTTCAATAGTGGTTTTCCAGTTGTTTTGGTTTTGAAGATTTTATTTTCTGAAAATGTAATGTTATAGCAATGTGTAGCACAGTTTTTGTATTTTGATTATAAATTGTTCAGTCTTTGCACAAAATTGCCTGTACTAGTCTGAGAAGCCAGTGGTTTATTCTGGAGGTTACAGTACCATTTTCTTTATAATTACTTCATATTATTATTATTTATATTTTGGAATATATATTTGTAATATGTATTTTGGAAAAAAAAAATCTGTCACTGTTGCAGTCTTTTGTCTTACAATGAACTATCTGTATTTTATTATGAGGTGTACATTGTTTACAACGACTTTGTGGTTTTACAATAAACTGGGTTAATGCTGTAAATGTGTTATCATTCACAAAATAGCAATTTTATGTTTTATGCCTATAATAAAAGGTTAAGTCCCGTGGGGTAGGATGCCACACTCACAATTAGGACAGAAGGCTTTAATAATTATTATAATTCACGAAGGTAAATAATAATAATTTAAGACATCTTCATTAATAAACTGGTTACTTTTATTTTTAAAGTTACTTTTATTCAACCAGCAAGTTTTTTTTTTTTTTTTTTTTTTGACCGGAAATCACAAAGGCTTCTTCCAAAAGATAATAAGACAATGTACAAGAGGCAAAAAGTGGAAAAAAATACCTTTTGCAAACTGTCACAGTCTATGGGAAAATCCAAAGTACTATACCATTCCAAATAGTCCAACCTGTTCTAAAGCATCCTAATTACCCCGATTCACTGGGAACAGCTGTTTTAAGCAACTCAACAGGTGAAAAACAGAAGCTCTCTACTGTTGGTTTGTGGACAGTCATGGCTAAGATAAGATGGCTGTGCATTGTGGCTGCTCACAAGTCAGGAAAGGGCTATAAGACCATATCTAAATGTTATGGGCTCTACTGGTGGCAACAGCTCAAGGCAGACAGTCCAACAGAAACTGTCCACCGCTGGGTTTCACAAACGCAGACCAAGGAGGACACCACTTCTCCAGATAAGGCACACAAAAGCCTGCTTGGCCTTTGCAAATGCTTATCTGGACAAAGAAGAAGACTTCTGGTGTTTTGTTTTATGGTCAGATGAAACAAAAATTGACTTGTTTGGCCTCAATGATGTAGCCTTCATTTGGCGTAAAAAAAGAAAAGCCTTCAAAATTCTTCAAAAAGCCTTCAGAACAAAAAAAAAAAAAGTGCTAGATGAATTGAATTTTTATCTACTGTGATTTGAACCAAGGGTCATTCTACTGAAACGTCCACTTTTCTGTTCCACTTTACAGAAAATGTTAAAATTGAAATACACATTAGGATTACAATTTTTTGTAATATATTTTAAGATGAAACAATATGTTATTTGAACAATTACACCTTCCTGAGCCATCAACGTGGCATTTTTTTAATATTATTATTTATATAGAATTTTCAGTACCACAAAATTGCTTGTCCCCACAGCCATGTATAGCCTACAGAGGGAAAGTGCTTTATTCTAAAGTCAAAAACAGGATTTTTAACCATTTGGTTAAAAAAAAAAAAACGTTTTTTTTTAACCAAATGCAAAAGTATATTTAGAACTATCAAATATATCATTTAAATGGCATTAAAAAATTTCATAAATACCAAATAAATATTGAAAAAAATGTATACATAATAAAAACCGTGGTCCCCTGAAGCTGTCACTGGTGTTACCGTTTGACAAAAGTCTTTTATTTTGGAATTTAAAAACAAAACACACACTGATGACATCACTCAACTTCCTCCTTCCTATTTCCTAAAGTTCTATAAAGGCAGGTCAATCATGTTATGTCCACTGCCTCTTTTCTTTTCAGTTTTCAGAAATGTTCTCATTTATCTCCTGATTTCATATAAAGCTTTTAGTTGACGTCACTAGTGTGACCTACTTTATTGTTAGGTTAGGGAATTGTAAAAAAAAAAAGAAAAAACTGTGTACAAATGGATAAAACTGCTTAATGTAGTAAGTATACCATGATTGACAACATGTGGTTTGATAACTAGCAGCAGCCATTTTGTAAAATGCAATTTTCCATTGAAATTGTCACTGGTGTTACCTTTTTATGGATGAATAATTGTCCAAAAATGAAAGACAAAAATCATTAAGCTGTCATTTATGCGTATTCATAAAGTCAAAAGGTAATCTAATAATGTGGTCTAAGTTTAAAAGCCATACCAAAACCACGCCTTGCCAACCCAAAAGTGGCCGTTTCTGTAGAATGACCCCCAAATTTAACTTTTTATTCTGTTTTCTGTCAATGATGAAGAATGTCTTTAAGAATGTTTTTGTAGAGTTGAATTCTTGTTGTGAACACTAGAGAGCGCTAGCTAACAGTATTATAACAGGGTTTAGCTGGTCAGCATTGTTAGCAAATATACTGCAATTATACCATTTGTGCAGACAAAAAGCACCTCTTTCCATTTATGGCGATTCAAATGCAGTCATGGTTTTTCTTTTTAAATAAGACTCTTAAAATAGAGTTTCTGATGTATTGACTGATCGGCCACATGACATTATGACTCATGTGGTTGTGTTTTTCAAGTTATATTAATGGCAGTGGCTTTAAAAAAGTCAGGTGTTGCATTTGTAATTGTAAAATAACTCATTTGTTTTTGCCCTTGATGCTGACAGGTAAAAAAATAAGACAAGTTCTTGAGGGGAAAAAAAGTGATTAGAACAGAACAGAATAATTCTATTTACCTCATGCAATGTTTTGCTAGTGCTGAAAATATACTGAGATTAACACAGCATATCTATTTAGAGAGAGAGAGAGAAATGCATATTTTATAAAATATCATAGTTCACAGACACATATAATAGGCCTATTTTCATATTTTACAGAACTATAACTGCTTGGTTTGGCAGAATCGTTTTTGGCAAGCATCAGCATTTGTGGAATCAGTAAAAAATTGCGGAAGTCAACCATATGCTGTTCACTCACCGATTCCCACACGCAAACTTTTTTTTTTTTTACAGACTAATGCACATTAACCACAAAAGTCCAGTTATAGATTTGCACACATAAGTACCTTCTGTGTGCAAATCTATAACTGGACTTTAATGTGCATTAGTATTTGCACACTGTAAACTGTCATTCTGCAGACTGTATTACTCAAGTTGTGTCTGTAGTTATAATTTACACTCTCAGAATAATGACCACCATCTTGCTAATAACATCAAGGCAGCATAAGGTAATATGGCTTTAAAATAACAACAATTTGACTAATTATTTACCAAACGCTATTCCATAGACAAGTTGTGATGAGCTAAATAAACTCTAAATCAGGGATGCCCAACCCTGTTCCTGGAGATCTACCTACCTGCAGACTTTAGTTCCAGCCCTACTCCAACACAGCTGTCTGTAATTATCAAGTGCTACCTAAGACATTAATTAGCTGGTTCAGGTGTGTTTGATCAAGGTTGGAGCTGAACTTTGTAGGATGGTCTCCAGGAACGGGGTTGGGTGCCCCTGCTCTAAATTATAAGAGAGGGAGAGAGAGCGAGAAAGCATAATAATAAGTAAATAACTAATAAATAAGTAACAAAAGTAAAAAAAAAAAAAAAAAAAAAAACACAGTTGGTTTTGGGGCCTCCAAACCCTTGGAAATTACCCCCCAGGGTTAAGTGAAACAAGCAGTGTAGTAACCATGGCTTTTGGTGCATTGATTACCATTTGTAACCCCAGTTTTACTACAAATACCATAGTTAAGCTATGGTTAGTGTAGCAAAACCATTGTTAGTTTGTTGTGGTTACCATGGTTTAACTATATTAATCATATTTTTTATTTGTGGTAAAACCATGGTTAATTTTCATAAGAGAAACACTAGTTTACCCTGCTTATAGTGCTATTACTTTGACAGAGCTGTCATGTACTTATGCGACAGTCAGTGATTGCCCAGAGAAAAACAAAAATTAGGTGCTCGTAAGACCTTTAATAATGAAAGAGAGTGCAATCCAGTGAAATCTGTCAAGTGTGAAGTGTGCGAACTATGCTGCATTATTGCCATTGTTTGAATGTTTACATTTTTGAATCATGATTCATTAGTTTTGTAGCATATTTATTCCATTATTGACCAAATAATATCAATGAAAAACGGATTAATGAAAACTGTGTATAGTCTTGGCTATCCCTCCATTCCTTAGATGTTTTTGAATCGAGTCACACAGAGTATAAGATGGTATAATTTAAATGATGAATAGTCAATATAACATATAATCTAATGTTATCCCAAAATTCAACATGGCTAACACATTTTAGATAAGTTTCAGCCTTAACGGTGCGTTTCCACTGGCGCCTAGCGAGCGTTTGCAATTCATTCATATGGAAGTTGAGCTCAAAGCTTGTGTGGTGCATTATGGGATTAAAAGCGGCACAGAGAAAGCGTTGAGAGCTGCTGAGAGAGTCAAAAAGGTTGGGTTTTCCTCGAATCTCGAACACAAACCGCTGGGAAACAACCCGTCGCTGTGAAAAGTAGGCAAGGCAAGATTTTGACGGCAAGAGTGTTTGCGGAACTGGTGGATTACTAAACTGAAATCACATATCATTTAAGAAGTCATGCAAAAGTAAATGCACTTTGCATGCTTTCATTATATGCCAGTGTTTAGTTTGTGAACCATCGTTAAAAGACGACGATGAAACGCAAACAGGGCGTAAACATTGTTTTTCAGAGGCGTGCTCTGCCCTAAATTTGACAAACCCAAAAGCTGTGGCGTTGTAGCGTTGTCAGCGGCACTGAGCTCGGATTTGACGCTCTAGTAGAAAGGCACCTAAACACTAACATAGTACAGCCAAGTCCCTTTAAGGCAAGTCCGGTCACTCGGCGGCCATCTTTGAAACACTACTAGGGCAGGCAAGTGCAGCTCCTATCTCTTTGAATGGGGAAACATCAAATTCTCCAAAACTGTTCACCAAGCTTACGATTAAATTTCATATTTTAAATCTCCAAAGAAGTCCGACAAGAACGGCCTCATAAATATGGTTCCTTGAGCTCCAATGGCGTTAAAAACGTTTATTTTTCCGGCTAGATGAGCCAGTGCGCATGTGCAGTACTGAGCACACGTCTTTAGAGCACTGACTCTTTCTATAGCAACTGGGACTTCTAACGGCAGCTGCAGTGATATGCTGACTTTACTAATCAACGGTTGGCTCTTTCGCTAAGAAGGCGGGGCTTCGCGGCCATAATGAACGTTGCATTTTTCCCCATTCAAAACTATAGGAGTGACATGTCTTGGGTATTCTATAGTCTTAGGTACAGCTGTTAAAGTGACTTCCGTCTCTGTGACATCATACTTTCTGTACAAATAAAAATTTGAAAACATAGATTTTTTTTTTTTGGCAGAAAGACAAGTTTAAAGTCTGCTTTGTAACTGCAGCTGCCTTTCTAGTGAGCTTGTAAACTGTACTGACTGCCTGCAACATTAATGAGGAGTTTGATCATCTTCTTGTGACAATGCCTGCATACACCACCTCATCCTCCTGTTTGACTCCCTAAAAGACACAAAAAAGAGAACATAAAACAAGGCAAGTCAGATCTGTTAATTTTTCAGTTGCAAAAAAATGTATTGTTTTTTAACATATCAAATATTCAGTGTGGTCTTCAGCATGGCTGGGCAGTATGACTCAAAATCTGTCACAAGGTTTAATTGGCATATTGTTTTACATGGTGTTTAGTTTAGATTTTTTAGATTTTAATAATGCTACCCAGCTAAAACATTAACCTGTCTCCTTACACAAGACGACAGTTATTTTTGTGGTTTATTGTTTTTTTCTTTATCACACACATTCATGCATAAATCAGCAGAAATGTGCAACTTTTCTCTCACATTGGCTTTCTGAAGGCCTCAGTTTCCTTTGAGACAGTTTAAAAGTGGCTTTTTAGTGAAACCACGCTTGATGTTTAACATGTTAACTGTTAGAAGCGTTTTTACAGTTCTTTGGTCATTTCTCAAATGAAGGAATTTATCAATTCTAAACTTATTTACTAACTATTGAGGCTAGGGGTGGGGTCTTTTGATTTTTTTTTTTTTTTTTTTTTGTGCTGGAAATAAGGTTGTTACAAAATCAAAATGAAGAAGAAAAAATACTACATAATGTAAAATACTGCAAAGTCTTCATTGTGTAAAATATAGATTAATGTTTTTAAAAGTTGTAGCGTTATTCAGTCAAGAACAGTAAGTACTAAGCCGTTATCACTTTAAGACTTAATGCATGGAACAAATACATTTACACACATTCATTTTCTCCCAGCTGTTTAGATTTGTTAAAAAATAACCAAATGTGTTTACACTGATACTCATCATGACTAAAACTAACCTACTGAATACTTTTTTTTGGCCCCTAGAGATCTTTATCTACCAT